>NC_135804.1:50829365-51021165 GCF_964213995.1 Mustelus asterias | reverse complement strand
GACTAGCCATATAAATACTGTGGCTACAGGAGCCGGTCAGAGGCTAGAAATCTGCAGTGATTCACTCACCTCCTGACCCCTCCAAAGCCCATCCACTATCTATAAGGCACATAGTTTTAAGAAGCTTGACACCATCCAGGACATAACAGCAAGATTGATTGATCCCCTTACAGAAGCATTCACTCCTCCACCAACAACAAACAGTGGCAGTTGTGTGTACCATCTACAAGATGCACCAAGGCTCCTTTGGCAGCACCTTCCAAACTCATGACCGCTACTGTTTAGAAGGACAAGGCCGGCAGACACATGGGAACACCACCACTTAAAAGTTCCCTCTAAGTCATTCACCATCCTGACTTGCAAATATATTACCGTTCCTTCATTGTCATTGGGCCAAAATTCTTCTCTAACTGCACTGCAGGTGTACCTACACCTCCGGGATTGCAGCGGTTCAAGAAGGCTGCTCACCACCTCCTCTTAAAGGAAAATTAGGGCTGGGCAAGAAATGCTGGCCCAGACAGCGGTGCCCTCATCCTGTAAATGAATTTTTAAGAAGTTTAACATTGTCGTGCATTGACGTGACTGCTGGCTGATTTAATTCAGTTCAATTTTGTCTTCAACCCAAACGGCATGTTTGTTGGTTGCAAACATTGGATGGGTTTCCTGCAGGAGCAGCAGGTGCTGGGATTGAATTATGCTCAACTGAGAGGTGACTTTGATGTAGTAAGTGTGCATAATAACATGACCCTGTCATAAATCATTCAGGCTAAGCAATTCTTACATGGTCTATTTTGTCAAAAGAATATTTTACCCATGTGAACAAATGAAATTAACCCTTAAAGACTTTTAAAGCTCTTTCTATTTCTAATGCACAGTTTAAATGATTGCCTCCTCCGTGCATTGCTCGCACTGATATTGGTGCTTTGGCCAGAATCAGGTGCTATTACTAATGGGGAATCATGTTTGGTACAGTGCACTGGCTTAGAAACTGGACCATGCTGCAGAGGCAAGGGAACAGACAGATGCAGCATTCCAGCCCTCCTTTGTATTACAGCCAAGCCAAAATCGTAATCTGGCTAAGATTGAAAAACAGCTGTATGACACTTTTCTTAGGTGGCATATTTTTGTTGAAATTCAATTGAAACACGAAGGGGGGGATATTGCGCCCACGTCTTGCTGGCGAAATCCTATTTCCCAATTTTCCCTGCCCCTCGCTAATGACCAAAAACAGAACTCTATGTAATAGAAAAATTAGGAGGGAAAATATATTTAAGATTAGACAGATTCTGGGAGATTTCATCAAATGATCTTCCAACTCCCAACTGTCACATTTCCACTTCAGCAAAACAAACCACCCTCTCTTATGGCAGCCAAACAGCCTTAGATCCCTCCTTCTTGCAGCAGGGTCTGCAAGATTAATCTTTAATTGTTGAACCCTACTTGTATTCACTCAGGATTCTTGTTCAATTTGAATGATGAGATGCTATAGTAGAGTATCTTGTGAAGCAAGTAACTTTCTCTAATGTCTCGCTCATTTTCTTCAGATCGTAAAGTGGAAGCAGGTTTGCTTGATTTCCTGCTTTTTGGCAGTTTGATATCTGCTGTGGATCCAGTGGCTGTAATAGCTGTCTTTGAGGAAGTCCATGTTAACGAAACTCTATTCATCATTGTGTTTGGCGAGTCACTCCTTAATGATGCCGTAACTGTTGTAAGTAAACGCTTACTTCGTAATTATATATTGCATATTGTAAACTACAGAAACCTACTAGAGTTACTTCCAAATAGCTTCTGGACCCACATACTGTCCCCACCTATCATCAAATCTGGACATCAGTTTCCCGACGCTCCAAGCTGACTCGACACTACTTAAGTGAATTTTAATCCTCCACAGGACCTCTGCCTGTAATTATGGACTCCCTCTTATTGTCTCTCCTCTTGTTTAATACTAGGACATATCTATCTAAACTTTTGTTATGTTCCCAATGATGTGAGTACTGACCAAGGCGTACACTTGTTAGGGTTTTACTTGATAGACCATAATCATTTAAAGAATATAATGCATGGAAGAACCCAGGGCAAGGAAGTGAGTGACGTGACTCCAAGATTAAATTGAAACACCAAAAGAATCGTTACGATACAGATATGAACAAAACAAACACAAGCAATAAGGACAAAATAGGTACATTGAGCAAACAAGACTCTAAACAAAATAAGCATATACCTTAAACCCAATCCAGCAGATTCTGTCCAGTTTAATCTTTTCACTGTAGCTTTCACTTTGATAGACTTTAAGCATGTTCATACTCTGGAAGGCAATTCCTTCATTACTCTGGATTGGGCTGCACAGGTCACAGCTCAGGTCTGTGGTGTCTCCTCACCAATATGGCCTCCTGATCCAAATATATGCATCATTGATGGTCACACACCATGGCCTAAAAGACACACATCAGGCTGAATAATACAAGGTGTGTGTGTGTGGTGTGTGTGTGTGCATGTATGTGTCCATGCAGCACAGCGGGATGGACACCTTAGGGCCCCATAGGACTTCTGTGGGTTGGAAGTCTCACCTTCTGGATTGGCTGGCAGTGCCAGGAAGGTGTCAGTGCCAATACTGGAACTGCTTGAGAAGAAAGGACCATAATACTTGGATCCCCAGAGCAGGTAAGTCCAGAATCTTGGAGCAGGAGAGTTTTGGGGGGGGGGCTGAACCTAAGGGGAGGTCGCCCCACGATCAGCAAAGAGTGACTCCTCCTCCCTTCCCACCCTTTCAGCATTTGAAGTAAAATAAATTGGGCTTCCCGTTCCCTTCCTGCTTCCCAAATGAAATGTTTTATATCATGGGCAGTATATTGGCTCAATAACCAGCCTAATTGATCCTTAAGTATTCATTTAAATATGGTTGGCAGGCTGCTGATTTTGCCACCCACCCACCTCTTGTACTCTGGAGGTGAGCTCAGGAGTGATTAGGAAGGTGCTGGACTGGGTGCCGACCTTGTTTTTAGTACCCTCCCCTCCCATTTTATGTGCCCTCTGTGGAAAACATGTCCATCAGGAGCATGTAAAAGCAACCCATAGACACCCCCTTGGTGTCTCTTCTGTAGCTGGACTTCTCCTCTCTTTACGGATTTGACCCTACCCAATTCTTTAAAACTCCCTCTATTCCTCTCTAAACATGCAGACAGAGTTTTCTAGTTAAACACAATGTCTGAAGCCTCCAGGTCAGCTTCTCTTTTCTATAAGCAAAACAATACCCACAAATCTTCCTTTTAGCGCTTAGCTTTACTTTGCAATTTTCTCCGTAGCAACCTCAGAGCTTTCTTACCTCAAGAAGCCTCTGAGTTGCTTAGAAGTTCAAGAATTATTTGTAAACACACACAGGCATAATAAACCAAATCAAAAGTAAGCAACCTTAATTCACCTTAAACTGAAACAAAACTTTACATTCTCAACCTTTAATATAACCCACAAGAGAGACAGTTATAATACCTTGCTATGTAATCAACCCTACATATTCCATTTCCCTGTTACTAGCTGCTACACTAGACCTGAGCCCATCACTTCTATTTCTCCTTTTTCTTCCCTTTTCTCTTTGCCTCTCTTATTATCATGCCTGCTTTCATTTCTCCACTCTCAGGTGCTCTGCTGTCCCAAATCTCTCGTCCAATCCTTCCGTACTCCTGGACTTTCCCGTTTCTCTGTCACCATTCCACTTTTGATTCCACCTTAGATAAGGCCACAGCTTTGCTCCATATGTCTCTTGGCATCCTCCCATTGAAGCAGTTATCTCTGCCTCCTTATAATATCAGTAACCGCAACTGTTCAATCCTACTTTCTCAATGACTTTCGCTCCCATCCCTCCCTGGATGGTAATCTTTACCAATATTCTTCACTTCCTATACATCCCTCCCATTGCTTATGCCCAAATGATCAGTTCTCACGACTCCTCTACTTATACCCTTCCAGATTATCTGTTCACTTGGTGAACAGGGTCCTTGCCATCCAGGTGCTCACTGTGGATGACTGTATTGACATTGTGATCTTGAAAGAAACCTGGGTGACCTTCCAATAAATTAAACCTGGTTTATTCCTTCCACCATTTGTCGAATCTTTCACGAGTCCCTGCCTCTCCTCATGCCCTCTCTGAGCTCACCTTATCCATGAGATCCACCTCCTACTCCATACCCTATAGCTACCAGACCACTGACCAGCAAATTTCCCTTTCTGGTCCCCCTGTTACTTGATATTATTGATGCTTTTCTCTCCTCAGGTACTGTGCTGTCCACTTCAAATGTACCTTCAAAAAACCACACCTTTGGACTCTCTGTCCTTGCAAATTATAGCCCCATCGCCAACCTCCCTTTCCTCTCCAAAATCCTTGAATGTGTTGTCACCTCCCAACTCCATGTCCACTTACCCTGGAATTCCTTTTAATCCCTTCAGTCAGGTTCCTGAAAGTTCCTCCAACTAATTATTGGGAAAAGAGAAACAATTGTCTTCATTCACCACCACAAACCTCTGTTCCCTAGCTTACTAATTTCGCCCTTTTGCCTGGCAACTTTCTAAAACTGAATCACACCGTTTGTAATCGTGGTGTTGATTTTGACCTTGATGTGAGTTTCGTTTTCAGTCCAAACCAAGACCACATAGTTCTACCTCCATAACATCATTGTATTTCACCCCACCTCTCTGTTCATTTTCTGTTAAAGCTATCATCTGAGCCTTTGTCACCTTTAGGCTTAATAATTCCAATCTCAAGTCTGTCCATGGTCTCATCTCTCTATATCTCTATAAGTTCCCACAGCCCTTTGAGATCACTTACCTCCTCCAATTCTGGCTTGTTGGCATCCCTGATTTTAATTGTTCCACTATTGGTTGCTGTGCCTTTAATTGCCTAGGTCCTAAGCTCTAGAATCCCCCTCCTAAAGCCGTCCGCTTCTCTTTCTTCCTTTAAAAGGCTCCTTAAAACTACCACTGATTTGTCCGAATACGTCCTTACGTGGCTCATTGTCAGATTTTTGATGACAATGTTCCTGTGAAGCACTTTGGAGCATTTTATATGTTAAATGGTGCTATATCAATGCAAATTCTTGTTACCACTTTAAAATGGGCCCAAAGCAGCAAGTTGGTAGCACTTTTAACTCTGAATCAAAAGGTTATGGGTTCAAACCACATGATGGACTTGAGACCTTGATTTGGGCTGATACTTCAGTGCACTACTGAAAGAATGTTGCATTGTTGGAGGTACTTCTTCCAGACGTTAATTTGAGACTGTCTATCGGTGGATGTATAAGGTCTTATGATATTCAGAGAGGTGCAGGAAGTTATTCCAATGTCCTGGTCAAGAGTTTACCTCAATAAATGATACACCACCAACATGGATGATCAGATCATTTACTCATTTGCTGGTTGTTGGACCTTGCTATGAGCAGATTGGTTGTAAGGTTAGCCAACACAACAACAGTGACTACATATTCAAAGTTAATTTATTGCGAAGTGCCTTAGGACTCTCTGTAGATGTAATAAGTTTGGCTTAAAGGGCGGCACAGTGGTTAGCACTCCTGCCTTGATGCCAGGGACGTGGGTTTAATTCCAGCTTTAGGGTTACTGTCTGTGGAGTTTGCATGTTTTCTCCGTTTCTGCGTGAGTTTCCTCCGGGTGCTCTGGTTTCCTCCCACAGTCCAAAAAGATGCAGGTTGGGTGGATTGGCCATGCTAAATTGGTCCTTAGTGTCCCAAGATGTATAGGTTAGGGAGATTATTGGAGTAAATACTTGGGGTCATGAGCATAGGGTGGGGTGGGTCTTGGTAGGATGCTCTGTCAGAGAGTCAGTGTGGACTCGATGGGCTGAAGGCCTCCTTCTGCATATGAAAGGTTATTTATTAGTGTCACAAGTCGGCTTACATTAACACTACAATGAAGTTACTGTGAAAATCCTCTAGTTGCCACATTTCGCACCTGTTCGGGTACACTGAGGGAGAATTTAGCATGGCCAATGCATCTAACCAGCACATTTTTCGGACTGTGGGAGGAAACTGGAACACCCAGAGGAAACCCACGCAGACACGGGGAGAACTTGCAGACTCCGCACAGACAGTGACCCAAGCCAGGAATCGAGCCCGGGTCCCTGGCTCTGTGAGGCAGCAGTAGGAATTCTATGATTCTATGAAGTTATCAATGTTGTTCTTTTATAATTGAACTTGGGAAGTGTTATGTACTGTTTTCAATACACTACAGAAGTAGAAGGACCATTCCAGAAATCTGGAACATTCACGGACAGCCACTGCAGCTTTGCATTAACAATAAAGCCACTTGTATCCCGCTTAAACAAGAATCCCAAATTATTAGAACCAAGGCTGATAACAGTGAAAGAGAAGATAAGGTGAGTCTGGAACTCCTGATCAAATGTTAAAGAACTTAAGATTTTCATAATTCCACTGAAGGGCATGGAAGAGAGCAAGATACTAAGAACAAAAAGCAAATCATTTCAGACACTGAAAATCAGAATTAGAACAGAAAATACTGGAATACTCAACAGGTCAGGCAGTATCTATAGACATGGGAAGGAAAGGTCGCATTTAACGTCTGACCTTTCATTATCTTCCAACCAGCTTCTTGTCTGTTGTAGCCTCCCTCATCCCAAACCTGGGATCAACATGAATCACAAAAAGTTGGTTTGCAGATGCAGCAGGTAATTAAGAAAGCAAAGGGAATGTTGTTCTTAATTCCTAGAGGGATGGAGTTTAAAAACAGGGGGGTTATGTTGCAGCTGTATAAGGTACTGGTGAGGCCAAACCTGGAATACTGTGTAGTTTTGGTCCCCTTACTTGAGAAAGGATATACTGGCACTAGAAGGAGTGTAGAGGAGATTCACTAGGTTGATTCCGGAGATGAGAGGGTTGGCTTATGAGAAGAGACTAAGTAGACTGGGGCTATACTCATTGGAATTCAGAAGAATGAGGAGGGATCTTATAGAAACATTTAAGATTATGAAGGGAATAGATAAGATACAAGCAGGGAGGTTGTTTCAACTGACGGATGAAACTGGAACCAGGGGGCATGGCCTCAAAATAAGGGGGAGCAGATTTAGGACTGAGTTGAGGAGGAACTTCTTCACACAAAGGGTTGTGAATCTGTGGAATTCCCTGCCCAGTGAAGCAGTTGAGGCTACCTCGTTGAATGTTTTTAAGGTAAAGATAGATAGATTTTTGAACAGTAAAGGAAGTAAGGGTTATGGTGAACGGGTGGGTAAGTGGAGCTGAGTCCACGAAAAAAAATCTACCATGACCTTATTGAATGGCAGAGCAGGCTCGAGGGGCCAGATGGCCTAGTCCTGCTCCTAGTTCTTATGTTCTTATGTAACATTCCCTCAGCGGACCCTACCAGCCAGCTAGCTTTGTTTGGTAGCTGACAGATTACTTGCTGTAGGTGCCAAGCTACCTTTCATGGGCAAAATTTAAATGCGGCCCAAAGCAAAAGAGAGATTCCCCCTCCATGACCACATGGCCTTGGGCCAGTGCCATTTACTCACCAAACTTTGCATTCTACTGCAGCTGGCCATTTTGACATGGTGGACAAATGGGCACAACTAATTTCCCTGAAAAAACAGTGCCGCTCAC
Organism: Mustelus asterias; assembly: GCF_964213995.1. Classification (NCBI taxonomy): domain Eukaryota; kingdom Metazoa; phylum Chordata; class Chondrichthyes; order Carcharhiniformes; family Triakidae; genus Mustelus; species Mustelus asterias. The sequence goes on along the minus strand of NC_135804.1, from coordinate 51,013,549 downwards.
AGCAACTGTAAATTACTGTCTCCAGTGTCACTTATGAACAGGGCACCATTCTTTCCAGTCATGGTTTGCTGACCTATCAAAGCTTGTTAATATGCAGTCTACCCGAAAAGGACCTTGATATGTGAAGATAGGTGCTTGCTGGAAAGTGGAAGGAAATATTGAGGTAAAATTTGTTCCGGGTATTGCCAATCAGTCTGTCCTAATCGCAATTATAACTATTCAGGAATGTGACTTTGTACATTGGACCTGCCATTTTAGATTTCTGCCTCCTGCTTTGCTGCCTCAGTGATGCCAGTTACAGGAAGAGTGGCAGTATTCATTTCAACACAACTGGGTCACTGCAGACTGCACCAAAGCCACCCAGACAAAAGGCAAAATACTGCAGGTGTTGAAAACCTGAAATCTAAACAGAAAATGTTGGAAATACTCCTCTGTGGAGAGAAAAACACAGAGTTAATAGTCCAGATTTTCCAATCAGCAGCAATGATTGGCAGATTGTTGCTGCTCAGTTCCCCTGAGTCAGTGCTGCTCTGCATTTCTTCTGGAACCTTCTAAGCCCAGATTGGGTGGCGCTTATCCCTGGAGGAACCTCATCAGAACAGATTGGGGGGACAAGGTGCGGGGAGGGGGGGGGCAGTCAGGACATGCCCCCTTTCTGTGGCACTAGCTACTGTACAGTAAGCTTAAATTTCAAATCTTTCAATGTCAGTGAATGGATGTCAGTGAATGGCTGGGTCAGTGAATGGCTGGGTGAGTGAGTGGCTGGGTCAGTGAATGGCTGGGTCAGTGAGTGGCTGGGTCAGTGAATGGCTGGGTCAGTGAATGGCTGGGTCAGTGAATGGCTGGGTGAGTGAGTGGCTGGGTCAGTGAATGGCTGGGTCAGTGAATGGCTGGGTCAGTGAGTGGCTGGGTCAGTGAATGGCTGGGTCAGTGAATAAATGGGCAAGGCGGTAGGTTGGGTAGATGGCTGAGGCAGGTCAATGCATTGTGGGTAGGTGGGTGACCTATCAGAATTGGAAACTGCAACAAATTTAATAGTTTTCAAGCAAGTTCAGAGGCAGGGGAAGGATGCTGGGACGCACGGAGCGAACAACAAAAGGAAAGATCTGCAATTAGGGGCACAGTGGGAGTGATTGAATTACAAAAAGAGACACCCAACCTTGAGAAGCTGTCCATGGGCAGAGTGAACAGCTGCACAATGTGAGGTGCCTTCCTAGAACTGCATGACATCCAGTCATTAGCTAATTCCCTACAAGTCTCCTTACCTCCAAGGCCTCCCTCTCTCCCGCAGGGTGATTTCTTACTCTGAGTCCCTATTTGTCACCCAGACCAGATGACCCATACTCCACTGTGTTGCCCTTAAAGGGACAATCACCACAGGGAGAATTCTGAATGAGCTTTCCTTTCCTTTCCTCCTCCAGTGAAGGAGGTTTTGAGATACTGTATAACTAATACCTGTAATTACTATCATAGCATGGGACTTTTAAAACTTTGAGCTGATAGAAGGTTTTTGTTACACTCTGAGTAATGTAGAACCCATGCTGAATAGATTTCTTCAGGGAAAATTCTTTGAAACACGTGGACAAAATAATAAACTCACTTAACTTTACAGTTAAGGGAGGAAATTGTTGAGGCCTTGAGAGAAATCTTTGTATCCTCACTGGCTACAGGGGAGGTCCCAGAGGACTGGAGAATAGCAGATGTTGATCCTTTGTTTAAGAAGGGTAGCAAGAATAATCCAGGTAATTACGGTCCGGTGAGCCTTACATCAGTGGTAGGGAAATTATTGGAGAGGATTCTTCAAGACAGGATTTATTCCCACTTGGAAATAAGTGGATGTATTAGTGAGAGGCAACATGGTTTTGTGAAGCAGAGGTCATGTCTCACGAACTTGATCGAGTTTTTCGAGGAAGTGACGAAGATGATTAATGAGGATAGGGCAGTGGATGTTGTCTATATGGACTTCAGTAAGGCCTTTGACAAGGTCCCTCATGGCAGACTGGTGCAGAAAGTGAAGTCGCATGGAATCAGAAGTGAGCTGGCAAGGTGGATACAAAACTGGCTCGGTCAAAGAAGACAGAGGGTAGTAGCGGAAGGGTGCGTTTCTGAATGGAGGGCTGTGACAAGTGGTGTTCCTCAGGGATCAGTGCTGGGACCTTTGCTGTTTGTAATAAATATGAATGATTTGGAGGAAAATGTAACTGGATTGATTAGTAAGTTTGCGGACGACACAAAGGTTGGCGGATTTGCGGAAAGCGATGAGGACAATCAGAGGATACAGCAGGGTATAGATCAGTTGAAGACTTGGGTGGAGAGATGGCAGATGGAGTTTCATCCGGACAAATGTGAGGTAATGCATTTTGGAAGGTCTAATATAGATAGGAAATATACAGTAAATGGCAGAACCCTCAGGAGTATTGATAGGCAAAGGGATCTGGGTGTACAGGTACACAGGTCACTGAAAGTGGCAATGCAGGTGGAGAAAGTAGTCAAGAAGGCATACGGCATGTTTGCCTTCATTGGCCAGGGTATTGAGTTTAAAAATTGACAAGTCATGTTGCAGCTTTATAGAACCTTAGTTAGGCTGCACTTGGAATATAGTGTTCAATTCTGGTCGCCACACTACCAGAAGGATGTGGAGGCTATGGAGAGGGTACAGAAAAGATTTACCAGGATGTTGCCTGGTATGGAGGGCATTAGCTATGAGGAGAGGTTGGAGAAACTTGGTTGGTTCTCACTGGAGTGACGGAGGTTGAGGGGCGACCTGATAGAAGTCTGCAAGATTATAAGAGGCATGGACAGAATGGATAGTCAGAAGCTATTTCCCAGGGTGGAAGAGTCAATTACTAGGAGGCATAGGTTTAAGGTGCGAGGGCAACGTTTAAAGGAGATGTACGAGGCAGATTTTTTACACAGAGAGTAGTGAGTGCCTGGAACTCGTTGCCAGGGGAGGTAGTGGAAGCGGATACGGTAGTGACTTTTAAGGGGCGTCTTGACAAGTACATGAATAGGATGGGAATAGAGCGATATGGTCTCCGGAAGGGTAGGGGGTTTTAGTTAAGTCAGGCAGTATGATCGGTGCAGGCTTGGAGGGCCGAAGGGCCTGTTCCTGTGCTGTAATTTTCTTTGTTCTTTAGTTGCTGGTACTTTTCAGTTTAATCTCTTTGAACTTTGCTTGTCACAATAGGATTTCACTAGATGTTTGGACTGGCTGCTGAATGCAGCAGAATATCTATATAGTTTAACTACTGATTTTGAGTCTGACCTCAAACTGGCTGAATAATTAACCTGAGGCAAACTGTATCCGAATTTGCGCTCTTAACTTTTGACCGACACTAATAGTTCTCTGAGAAGATCATGTGGCACAATGGGTAGCCTCCCTCCCTCTGAACCAGAAGCTTTGGGTTCGAGTGCCACTCCAGGTTCTGATGGTAACGGAAGGTGCATTCATAATGTGGCCAATAGGTTGAGTGTCAACCTGAAAATCCTTCTAATACTTCTAAAGCAGGTGGTAAGAGCAGGAGAGTCTCCTGGCCAGCCATACTTGATGCAAAATGTCACCCCTCAAACTGCAGCCTCTGGCGACAGGCCTGCGACCTGTTCCAGGAAAAAAATGAGCTATGGAAACAATAATGTGGTTGACTCCTAAATGGCCTCTGAATTGTCCTAGCAAGCCACTCATGGGCAATTAGGGATTGGCAATAAATGTTGGCCCAGCCAGTCACGCTCACATCCCACAAATGAATAGAAACAGATGGAAGCAGGTGCTTTGTTTGGGCCTGATTTTACCATTTTGAGTCTAAGTGCCGAATTTGGGCGTCAAATAGATCCGAGCCTGGAATCCTCTTTCCAGCGCGTCCATAAGCGTTTTGCCGGCTCCGGCCCAATCTACGCAGTTCAAAAAAAATCTGAAGCAGCGCGCCCGGGCACGAAAGAAAACAGCAGAGAGAGCGGCTCTCTGACACAGACCATCTGGGGGAGGTGGGCGGAGGAGAGGGGGTGTGACGTATCATCCTCTGGGGTGGGGGTGGTGGTGGGGGGTGTGACCGATCATCCCCTGGTGGGGTGGGAGGAGAGGGGGTGTGACGTATCATCCTCTTGGGGGGGGGGGGGGGGCGCAGGGGGTTCCGCTGCGGTGAATAATGTCGTGGTGTTTGAAGTATGCGGCCACTCCAGAGAGGAGGCATTCGTTCCTCCGGTGGGGAGGGGAGATCGGCCGCAGAGTGGCAGCGGAATCCCCTGCCCCCTCCCTCCCCACCGATCGGCCGCAGAGTGGCAGCGGAACCCCCTGCCCCCTCCCTCCCCACCGATCGGCCGCAGAGTGGCAGTGGAAACACCGCCCCCCCCCTCGAGAGGAGGAGCTGGGTCAGAGAGCCGTTGCAGTCTCTGACCCCGCTCTTCGGAGGCTGCAGTGGCGACTTCGGATTTTTATTCAGCAGGTCGATTAGAGCGCGGATCCGCATCGGACCAGAAGACGGTAAAGTGGGATTTGGCGGTAGAGTTGGGTGCGCGGTTCATTAAGTCGACTTAAATGCATGCAAATGCATTTAAATCATCGGGCCGCCCGATTCGGGCATGGGCCGGACCGGACCTGCGTCCGAATCGGGTGTTGGTAAAGCCGCGATCTGCTCGGAATCAGGTGCAGATCGCGGTATAGGCCCGACGCCCAACTTTACCGCGATCCGGGTGCAAAGGTTTGGTAAAATCGGGCCCGTTCGTCTCGCGCGCCACTTGGTGTAGTAAGAGGAAAGAATGGGTTCACTTAGGCTCTCCTGGTCAGCATCCAACCTTGTACTTTCCATAAATGTATTCTGATCACTACTGCTCTGCTCAAACCTTAACTCACACCAAGTACTATCCACCCATCACCCCCATTGCTCACTGATCCACATTGTCTCAATGTCTCCATTTAAAAATTATTGTTCTGTTTTCAAATTTTTGCATAGCCTCTTTCCTATCTCGGTAACCCTCCCCAGCCCAATAAAACTCTGAGATCTTGGGGCTCCTTCAATTCAGACCTGTTCTGCATTTCTGCTTTTTATCATTCCATCATCATTGGCTGTTCTATGCTCGGGAAGTCCTTCCATAAATCTCTCAGCCTCTCACTTGCTACAATATTATGAAACTAATTCACATTAGATAGTACAGTATTGCAAAAATATTTACAATGCAGAAACAGGCCAAGCTCCATTGATTTATGCTGTTGTTTATGCTTCACATAAATTTCCTCCCAGCATACTTCATCCCACCGTGCCAACATATCAAAGTTTTGATGTCAAGTAGACAATGCAAAATATTTTTATGTGCAGGGAAACATTTTGACCTCTGTCCATGTGTATTTTGGACCAATTTCTGGTCATTAGCTCTGAATATTGTCCAGCCCTGTGCATAGTAGACTTTTAAGATTAATAATGACTGGCATTGTTCATTTCTGTTTGCGTTTTACTGTGCAGTTGTGTAAAAAGTTTTTTAAAATTCAATCTTGGGATGTGGGCTTTGCTGGCTAGGTCAGCATTTATTGCCATTCCTAATTGCCCTTTAGAAGGTGGTGGTGAACTGCCTTCTTGAACCACTGCAGTCCAAAATCTGATTATAATCTGTCTGGTGGCCAAATATGCTGCTGTAAAATGTTGTCAGGACATTGTAACTTAAGATGGACTTTCAAAAAGAAGATCTTGTTTACTATGGAAAAGAATGAGTATATAGGAGGTAAAGGAAAAACAGAGAAGTTGCAAACAAGATTAAATTGAATAATTTTCTTTCCTCTACCATTGGATGTTCCTCCACAAGACCAATTATCTCTGGTACTGATGTGTTCATATTGTCAACAATGTAGTCAATGCTTACAATTTTATTAATTATTTATTGAATTTTGTACAAACAGCACTATTCCTATCAATAGAAAGGGAACAAGAGAAATTGCAGCGTATGTTATGTAAATGCGAATGTAGAACTTGAAATACAAACTGATCAGCCATGATCTTATTGAATGTTGAAGCAGGCTCAAAGGGCCGAATGGCATTCTTCTGCTCCTATTTCATATGTTCTTACCTCCTGATCTGTCCAACACATGTGCTCAATTTGACTTGCACTAAACCTGGCTATATTTCGAGGTTCAGCTAATTATCACATTTTAGCTGAAGTTCTGAGAGTTATGTGATGTATATGATGCCAACCGTTTTAAATTAGTGCTATAGTACAGGGCACAAAAGTAACTGGGGCTATTATCAAACAGTGATGTTTCAATCTAGTGTAATAAGATATCAGTTGTCATGCAGCTGCTGATCTTCTGTGCTCTGGATGTGTTGACTGCATGGATTCTACATTTTTCTATTCCGGATTATCACAGGAAAGACGCATTCCTCATGCCGAGTAAGATATCAGAAGCTGACACTTCCTCGGTGACAAGTAGCTCTTTTATTCCACATTATTTCAAACCAGGATGAAACCTGTTTTGCGTGGTGATGAATTGGGCCAGTTGTGAGCTGACTATGATTCCCCAAAGGATTAAGATGTTAAATTACACCGACACCAAGTCAAAACAGTGAACTGAAGGATTGTACTGGGTTCTGGTGCAGAGAAATGGGGCTGATTTTCATGTGTGTTGCGCATTATTGGGACCGGGTGAAAAACATCTTCCACTCGTCCCTTCTGATTTTGTAGGCAGGAGGCTGAATCCATTTTCATGTCTGGGCCTCATTAATATTTGAATGTCAGCCAGCCAGCACTATTAATCACACTGCTGCTTCATAGAGAAAAGAATGAGTTTCCCCCCCCCCCCCCCCCCCCCCCCACCCCAACTCCCCAACTTGCTACCATCTTATTCTCCTCCACCTTCACTTCACCGAATAAGGGTTTGGGATAATGCACAGTTTCACTGGCTATGGACTCAATCACTTAGTTTCACTTTGTATCACACTTGTTGCTGAGATTTTGCCAGGCTTTCTTGCTAGCCGTTTCAAGTGCATTAAAATACTGCCATTTCATCATTCCTTGTAAGCAATCTTTAAGTGGTTCTTTGCACACGATTCTCTCTGCTCCCTCTAGCAAGCTGCAACCTCAAGCCCAATGTGATTGGAAGCTCACCCACACCGATGTAAATAAACCCTGACCTCCACCAAATCAGGCAGGATCAGCAAACTAAGGATTGGGTGGGCCTCTATAATGCACTACCTGACTAACACCTGTAATTGTTTGGAGTTTACAGTGCCATTTGCAAATTGATTGTTCCACAGGAATGATTTGCAGGTGTTTAGCAATTATTTTATGAAAGATAATTTCTCTTTAGTTTATGTATTTTTTTGAGTCTTTGGGTGAACCATCTCCGATATCGGTAAAGCCTGATGTCAGGCGGGAAAGTAGTTTTGGGCGCTCTGACAGCAGTGGTGGCTTTGTGGGCCATATTGTACAGGATTTAGAGAAAGAAAATTGGCAGGCACGGGTTTCACCCCTTATCATTGGTGGGGGGCGGGGGGGCCTCTGATTCGCCTGTCCATCATCACTTTGATCTGATCATATTTAACGGTCGCCTCTCCACACAGCTAGCACACTTCGGAATTCGCTGCGAAGTGATGGCTGCCAGACCCAAGAAACATCCTGCACCCAAGTTCACCCCTGTTCCCGTCCCCCATTCACCCCTTATAACATCCGACTTACCTTCTGTCCCCTCTCCACTTACCCTCTGTCCCCTCTCCACTCACCCTCTGTCGCCTCTCCACTAACCCCCCCGTCCTCCTCCACTCAATCCTTGTCCCCCAACTCACTGCCATCCCCACTGTCCCCCTGAAGATGGGGCGCCATTCCTTGAGCGCTATGCCAGTTTGAGTGCACACGTCTCTGATATCCTGTCGGAGTTCTGCTTGTCAGGTGCACGCCTTTTGAAACCAGTCGTACATTGCGCCATTCTGAAATCACCATTTGATGTGAGGGCTATGATTCTGGCGCCTGGGCCCAATAATAACATGCTAATTTATTACAGTATGATTACCGATGTTGGAAGGTGAGTAACATGGCCCACCACTGCTGGGAGGAGGGGCGATCATGACCTGCATTTACGTTGATGGGAAACGTGACTAAGGACTTCTCCTGATATTTTCTGCTCTTACTGCCAAACCCGTCTGACACAAACAGGAGCAGACAATCCCAACCCATGTGTCATGTACTCTTCTCAAGTATGATTTTGTATTTATAAGATATAAACTACAATTAGCTAAGATTTAGAAGGCAATGGAGAGTTTATATAACTTTAATTGTAAGACTTGTTGTGGGAAATTTACCACCGGAGTCAGACTTGGAGGTTCAAGAATACAGTTTTATTTCGGATACGAAGCTTCGGGGAGAAAGCGCTGGTACTCCGCAGTACTTGGCAGCTACCTTCTCAATTACACAATAGCAGTTGATCATTTTTATACCTTTTAGACAATGGGTAGTCCGGACATTAGCCGTTTAACGCATTGTTATAAGTTGAGTAGGCAGATTACGGACATCGGTAGTTAACACATCGTTACAATCAGACAGGTACAGACATGGGCAGTTAACATAGCATTGTTCATAGAATGGATACATTTCCTCTATCAATGACTGGTTTTGATCTATACATTCAGTGATTGGTTTTGTTGCATTTATGTATTTATGTTCCCATCTAGGGCTGATCTTATTATCAGTCTTATTGTTCTGGGTCTGCCCTTATCTTAAAGTGCCTCAAGCTCTGACTAGCTTCCTGCAGCATTTTGGTTCCTGCATGTTTTAACTTTAAGTAACTGTCTGTACTAAAAGCCAGTGCCTGTTAATGTCCCTTTCCCAGGTAACCATTTTGTGCGCCAGGCAACCATTTTGTGTGCCCGGTAACCATTTCTTGAATTTCCCCACAACAGACTGAAAGTTTCACAGAATTCCTGGATTGATAAAAACAGGCTTTTTATTTATTTATTAGGTCCACAAGTAGGCGTACATTAACACAGTAGTGAAGTTCCTGTGAAAATCCCCTAGTCGCCACATTCCACGTCTGTTCGGGTACTGAGGGAGAATTTAGCATGGCCACTACACCTAACCAGCACGTCTTTCAGATTGTGGGAGGAAACCAGATCACCCGGAGGAAACCCACGCAGACACGGGGGAAACGTGACGTGCAGACTCCGCACAGACATTGACCCAAGCCGGGAATCGAACCCGGGTCCCTGGCGCTGTGAGGCAGCAGTGCTAACCACTCTGCCACCCCACAGAAGGTTTTTGCCTTCCTCTGCAATATCTTATTTTGTACAACCTATAATATATCAGTTTCGACTTGCCATTGTGACAGAAACAGAGAATGAGCTATTTTGTTGGGATGTTAGCATGACTTCCACTTTTATATCACCTTCTAGTTTTAGGAACTGTTTGAGCACTTCTACCTGAACTTGCCACATATCTGTGTGCAGGGGGAAGGGTGGGGGCAAAATCTCCAATAATACTGTTGTATATTGAATCAATTATTGTGATGATAGCTTATTAACACATTGTTGTCATTTAAAATTGTTGCTGTATAATTCTAAACTGTATGTTTTCGTGAGGCAGGTGAAGAGCTGTCAGTGGTTTCCATGACATTGCTGTGAGCATCTCACTCAATAAGCTTACTCATCCTAAGCATTACAGTCTCATTATCAAGAAATCTTTCAAAGGACAGAATGTTTACATTTCCTTTCGATTGGTGGTTATTCCGAAATGAATATCTACTTTAAGGAAACCTCATCTCATTTTAATTGTGGAAACATTCATCAGGTTGGTCAGAGTGTGTGGAGGAAACTGACAAGTTATCAGTTGTGGTGTGCAGCCTTTTATCAGAATTAGTACTTTCAGCATTTTGGCCTGAATTTGTGTAAAGGTGAAGTGTCTCCAACGTAGCCAAAATGGCGCCAGTGACTCAATTCCAGAAGTTGCTCCCCCAAACCCAGCATCCACCATTTTCACTGGGTGGAGGTGGGGAAAGGATGCTGTAGTTTTCACATCACATGATCCACAGAGGCAGCTGCACATGTAAAACTACAGCCACCTTGATACACAACCCATTTTCTCTAGCTGGATGCTCAAGACACAACTTATTGGCTTTACTCTTTCTAAGACTGGAGAGGAAGGGTACCATTTTGGTTCGGTGCAGAGACACCTTTAGGAAAGATCTGATGCCATCTGGGAGAGATTAAATGCTCTTTTTATTGTTAAACATGGACATGAATGTGCATAAGGAGTAGATAAACTCACTGGAACTGTCAAGCTATCATGGCATTTAAATCTCATTCAAATTGTCAAACTATCATTGTCACAGTGGGGTGCCTGTCAGTTCACAGTTTCTTTGTAGCTCCAAGAGGTTAAATGCCTTTGATGTCAAGCTATGTATACAAATTCTTCTTTTTATAAGGGATTAAGCACTTGAATAATTTGTATCAGGGATAATGTAGTTGAAGGAACGTAAAGGTAATGAATGTTTCTATGAACGCAATTTTTTAAAATAACTAAAGTTTACAATAGTCACTTAGAACTTTATTTAACCTCAGCATGGGTCCTGTAGTCTGCATGTGGTGGATACTGGGTGATATGGCATGGAGTGTGTAAGGAAAAAGGGTGGTGTGTGGGGGGTATGGATTGGCATGAGTTGGCATTTTGTTGATATAGGGGCTATAAAAGGACTTGTAGGTGATTTAGAGAGATATGGGTTGGCATTGAGGGCACGAGGGACCATGTGGGGGGTGGAGAATCATGATGACATGACATGGATGGAGGATGGGAGTGTGTGGCAGGGATGGAGAATGGGAGTGTTTGGCAGGGATGGAGGATGGGAGTGTGTGACAGATGGAGGATGGGAGTGTTTGGCAGGGATGGAGGATGGGAGTGTTTGGCAGGGATGGAGGATGGGAGTGTGAGACAGGGATGGGGGAATGGGAGTGTGAAGGTCAGGGCTGGAGGGTTTTGTTTCTTTTTATTGTTTCCACTACAGCTGGGACAGGTTCCTGGATCATTCATCGAGGTGGGCCTTTCACATAGCTCACCTCCACATCTGGCAGCTCCCATTGCTGTCTCTGAACTCCTTCCGGGGCAGCGAGTCCGAATCCTGTTAACACCCACCCAGAATGAAAATTTTTCCTGAGTTAGTTTGGGAATTTTCCTGACTCCATACTAGAAATTCGGGCCTTCCTGTTTGCGTTTCAGATCTTCAGCACCTTTGTCTTCTTTGTGCTCTTTTAAACCTTTTCTTTAGCCAGTGCTGTGGAGGGTTCCATTTACTTTCCACTGTGGTCCATAGACACTTAATTGAGGCTTATGGCTCAGTGTTGCAGAGAGAGAGTGCTGCACTGCCAAAGTGCCATCTTTCAGATGAGGTATTAATCTTTCCCCCTTAGGTAATCATGAAAGATCCCATGGTACTATTTCGAAGAAGAGCACTCTTAATCCCTCAATCAATGCCACAAAGACAGTTTGCTCTGTTTAAAAAAAAACTGCTGTGTTTGCCTACGAAAGGTTGGTCAGTAAGTGGAGGAAACTGATAAGTTTGCAGGGCAGCATGGTGACACAGTGGTTAGCACAGGTGCCTCACAGCGCTAGGGACCCAGGTTCAATTCTGACCTTGGGTTACTGTCTGTATGGAGTTTTCACATTCTCCCCGTGTCTGCGTGGATTTCCTCTGGCTGTTCCTGTTTCCTCCCACACTCCAAAGATGTGCCGGTTAGGTGCATTGGCCATGTTAAATTGTCCCTTAGAGTCCCAAGATGTGTAGATTAGTGGGGTAAATACGTTGGCTTACGGGCAAAAGGCTTGGATGGGATGCTCTGTCAGAGTCGGTGAAAACTCGATGGGCTGAATGGCCTCCTTCTGCACTTTAGGGATTCTATGATTATATGAAAGCAACAGAACTGGCATTAGCTTTGAAGAACTTTGGGATGTATAAAATGTTTATATAAGTTTGCAGGCTTTCTCATTATGGGCTGATTTAGCAAATGTCTTTAACAGGTGCCCTCGCCTGCCTCCCATTGCAGTTCTGATAAATGATCTTGACAGGACACTCTATGAAAAATAGCACACAATCCTCTGAGTTGCTTTCTGTCTCTACCCGACTCAGATCTGTTGTATAACCAGCAGGGGGTGCTAGAAAGCTTAGGACCTCATATTTTTCCCTGTGTGATCGAGTGTCCAGACAAATTATCGACTGTGGTAAAGGGTTCAAACATCATGGGACCCAAATTAAAATTTAAGAGGTTAGATGGAAGGATGATTTTAGTTTGTTCACCCAAATAAATCCATTAAAGTGAACAATACAAATGCTAGAGAGAGATGGCTTTGCATAATGAGTGGATTGCGGGTCGATATAATTTGTTGCCTGAAGCTTGGTAATAAATGGTTAAATGGGATTAATTTTTTGAACAAGCCATATGCAATGTTACCATGGCAGTGAGATTCTTGGGAAAAATTGGCCATTTCCATTTCATTTTTAATGATGCTAGGCACTGTTTTAATTTTGTGCTAACATTGGAGGGTGAGTAACAGGCAAACAAAAAAACAGTATGTTACCAATTTTGGACTCAACCTCCAGTTGGGACCCCCCCACTGCCACTGATCGCCCCTTGGCCCTGCCCCAGCAGGCCCCGCCACAATAGGCCCCACCCCCTTGGCACTGCCCCATGCCCGATGGGCAGTGCCAAAGTGTCCCTGGGCATTGGCACTTTGCCTCTTGGGCAGTGTCAGGGGAGCACCACTCTCCCACTGCCCGGCCCCCTGGGGGGTCCCGATTGACCCACCCCCCCCTTCACACCAGCAGGGATGTCCCGTTAGTTCCCTAAATGTGGAGAGCTATCATAATCCCTGCTGGAAACACTCTGGTGGAGTGGGAGATCCTACCAGGCCCGGAGAATTCAGTCCCGGGCCCGCTAATAGCATTTAAATAGTATGTAAAATGCTATTTAAATGCTAGCCCTGCCTCCCAGATGATATCTGGCACTGCGCAGATGCCGCTAGAAATCCAGTGTTGCAAACGCGGCGCGAACGCAATGGGAGAATCACCCCCAACGAGTCTAGACATCTTTTTACCTTGCTTCTGATTTCTCGTTATTTGTCAGCAGTCAAAGGTAGGAACTTGTATGTCTGCTTTGGCTCAGTCAGCCTTGAAACCGAGAAACTGGAAGCAGGAGTTGACCATTCGACCCTTCAAACCTGCTCCACCATTCATTCGATCATGGCTGATCATCAAATTCAATATCCTGACCCCCCCGCCCCCCCCCCCTCTCCCCATATCCCTTGATCCCTTTAGCCCCAAGAGCTATATCTAATTTATTTTTGAAATCACACAATGTTTTGGCCTCGACTACTTTCTGTGGAAGTGAGTTCCACACATTCACCACTCTCTGAGTGAAGAAATTTCTCCTCACCTCAGTTCTAAAAGGTTTACCCCTTATCCTCAAACTATGACCCCTAGTTCTGGACGCCCCTACCATCGGGAACATTCTTTCTGAATCTACCCTGTCTAACCCTGTTAGAATTTCATAAGTTTCGGGGATCCCCTGTCACTCTTCTAAACTCCAATGAGTACCATCCTAACCGACTTAGTCTCTCCTCAGACCTGCCATCCCAGGAATCAGCCTGGTAAACCTTCGCTGTACTCTCTCTATAGCAAGGACACCCTCCTTCAGATATGGACACCAAAACCGCACGCAATACTCCAGGTATGGCCCCACCAGCACCTTATACAGTTGGAGTAAAACATCTTTTTAAGTTGAGTTGATTTATTAGTGTTACAAGTTTAACACTGCAGTGAAGTTACTGTGAAAATCCCCTAGTCACCACACTCTGGCGCCTGTTCGGGTACACTGAGGGTGAATCTCTATTCTTGTACTCAAATCCTCTTGCTATGAAGGCCAACAAACCAGTTGCCTTCTTTACTGCCTGCTGTACCTGCGTGCTTACTTTCAGCAACTGATGCATGGGGACACCAAGGTCTCGCTGACTATCCACCTCTCTCAATTTACACCCATTCAGAAAAGAATGTCTTCCTGTTATTGCTGCCAAAGTGGATAACCTCACATTTATCTGCCATGCAGATGCCCACACACTCAGCCTGTCCAAATCACGCTGAAACATCTCTGCATTTCTATACAGTTGGTTCCAATATTTTTACTGTCAGATGAGATTCAACCTCACTTTGGTGGAACTTGTGCAATAGAGGATCCAGGTTTTTAACATTAAAGGGAATCTCTGATTTCTACACACCCTTACTGTTCCATCGTGAAGGTTAAGTCCATTTTCCTGCACTGCCACAATTGCCTATTCATGAGCTGCTGCCTTGCTGAATTTTGTGCTCTCCAAACAAGTTTCTCCTTGTCAAGTTTCTCCTTGTCAAGCCTTTTCTGTGTGAGCAATCCATTTAAATTAGTGGGAGGGGTTGGGGTGAGAACTTGTGTTGTAAAAAAATTCAGAGCAACCCCCCCCCCATACCCCTCACCTAGCCTCTGGGATGCCAGCATAGCTGCCATAGCCAATGCAATCTGCCTGTCTCACTAGATTGGGGCTATTGTCTTAATGTATTTAAAAAGAAAATGGAAGAAATGTTATTGCAGAGCTGTTAAGGAAAAGGTAATCTCCTCAGACAGAAATACATATCTTCCATTGGGCGAGATTTTCCGGTTGCATGCGCATGCCCCAAGATTGGAGATTCCCGCTGAGCTCCATGGACCTTTAAATGGTCCGCTGAATTTTTTGTCTTTCTCGCTACGATTCCTGCGGCGGGCAGCTCGGGAAATCTCCAGCCATTGTAAAACAGAATTGGACTTGTCCAGTACCTACTTATGCATTTTTAATGTGGTGGGCAATGCTTATAAAGGATTAAAAAGGTCAGCTATAGTAATAAACTCTATGGGACAATTAATGTTTAGTTTGAAATGGAAATTGAAGAATGTTAGTCATACCTCTGAGCCTATTTACATTGAAGCAGTGAACTATATGAATATTTTTTTCTAATTGAAAGATTGTGTTTAATTAGATCTCTCTAGAGAACGCTGCTGGTAATAGAATAGCAGACCCCTTGGCAACAAAGTGCGGCATGAATAGGAAGCAGATTTTAACGTTCTTTCAGAGTGCTTTTTGATCTTGAGATCGCATAGTCAGAATCTGCAGATGGTAATGCAGGCAGTTTGAAAGAATGTTCTGGAAGAACACCTCAGGAATATTTTTCCCTTTAATAATGGCAGCAAGTATAGGAAACAAACAACGGGAGTGATTCTCCCGGAATCCCAAAAGCTGTGCTGCTTTTATAGTGCAATGGTGCAGGAGATCAAGCGGAACTCCCCACTGGGCGTCATGGCTTCCGCACGTCTCTGGCAGCCGGATTTCTGGTGCGGAGTTGCATAATTTATGCAAATGTGCATTTAATCTCTTTTACATATCATAAGCGAGCCTGGGACGGAAATCTCCGGGCCCGCTAGCCACTCCTCCACCTGCCAGGAGTGGTTCACTCCAGTGGGGTTTACTATAGCGCCCCACTTGCAGGGAACTGGCGGTCCGAATCCGCTGGAGTGAAGGGGATCTATCGAGGTCCCCCAGGAGTTCAGGGGTAACAGAGGGAGGAGCCACCTGGGCATTGCCACCTTGGCAGTGCCAGCCTGGGCACTGTGCCAATGCCCAGGAGGCACCTTGGCACTGCCTGCCAGGCATCGGGCAGTGCCAAGGGGATGGGTCTGAATGGGGGCGTTCGGTGGGGGCTCCCGCTACCAGTCTGCGCTGGGATCATGATCAGAGGGAGGGACGCCAGTGATCGGGGCTGGCCATTGGTGGGGCAGAGGGGTCAGGGCTGCTGGTGGAGGAGGGGGGGGGTGGTGTTCGGGAGATCGGGTGAGGGGCCAGAGCGGGGTGGGAGGGTCAAGAGGCTGGCCTGGACACATTTGGGGGGGGTCAGCGATTGGGCCACGTGGGGGTAGCATGGCTGGCCAGCAATCAGGAGGCCAGCAGTGCGAGGCTACTGCACATGCACCAATATCGGCATTGACAGATCGATGCATATGCAGTGGCCCACTCAGTGCTATGCTGTCGGCCTTTCCAGCGGGAATAGGCCCCACCCACTGATTTTCAACGGGATTTACGCCAGTGCACTCTGTTGTGCACAGTGTGTGAGATTCATTTTGAAACTTGTGCTGAAAAAAAAACGGCGTGATTTACTTCAGCTTTTATGCGAATTTGACACTTATATTTTTGGGGGGAGAATCGCCCCAAACATCTCTATTAGCACCTATAAAGAGAAAAGACACATTAATGATTGGACTGTAGGCCATCTATAGAGACGGAACACTATAATAAATAAGAAGTCTCACAACACCAGGTTAAAGTCCTGTTGTGAGACTTCTTACTGTGTTTACCCCCGTCCAACGCCGGCATCTCCACATAATAAATAAGACCCTTTATAGGACAGAATAAAATGAAAGAAGAACTGTTAAAAATAAAAAAATCAATAAATATGCCAATCATCAGACAGAACTGTCAATCATGTATTGCTTTCTCTTCAGACTCAGGTGCTTTAGTACTCTAATGGATGTCTGAGCTGTAAGCCAAGAATGCATAATAAGGCTTGACTGAGACCCCAGAAACCCATCGGTCTTTAAAAATGCCTGAGCCCCAGAGAAAGCATTGCTTGAATGATAACTCTGGCTCTTTCATCTTTGCTGTCAATTTCACACTGTTTATTTGTACAAGATTAGGAGATTTCAAGTATTTGCGGTTTCAGTCTTTGAAACCTGAAAAAGTCTGGATAAGTAACACTTTTTATTTAGAAAAAGGTGGCAAGCTCACAATGAAATGCCTTTTTAAGAAACCATTTTACACACCCTACTGCCAAGAGACATTTTATTGCTTCTGTACAGTGTATAGTGGATAAATGGGCAAGTAAGTGCCATAACTTGGTATGAGGGGCCACCAGGGTGGGTGGGGGGCATATCTTGGTATTTGGGAAATTAGAAAACATAGAGGATAGGTAGAGATGACATAGCTTGGCATGGGGTCATGAGGAGTCATAGGGAGAGGGTGCATGATTTTGATTTGATTTATTATTGTCACATGTATTAGCATATAGTCAAAAGTATTGTTTCTTGTGCGCTATACAAACAAAGTATATTGTACATAGAGAAGGAAAGGAGAGGGTGTAGTCATAGTTAGAGTGAAGAGAAGGATCAGCTTAAATATAAAATAGGTCCATTCGAAAGTCTAGTGGCAGCAGGGAAGAAGCTGTTCTTGAGTCGGTTGGTACGTATCCTCAGACTTTTGTATCTTTCACCCGACAGAAGAAGGTGGAAGAGAGTATGTCCGGGGTGCCTGGCTGCTTTCCCGAAACAACAGGAAGTGATGGGGGGCTGATTTGTGTGATGGACTGGGCTACGTTCATAACCCTATGTAGTTTCTTGCAGTCTTGGTCAGAGCAGGAACATGAGATGGGGTATGTGGAATGCGAGGAATGTGTGGAATTAAAACCTTTTGATTTTAACTGGGATGAACTCCTACAGAACTGAGTTGAGTTTTTTAAGCAGCACGCCTGGCAAATGGCAGCCTCTGTGGCTTCCTCTGGATGTTTTTCAGGGTCAGTTGGCTCAACCCCAGCTGGTACTCTCCCCTTCCCACCTCAGTGGGCACTTTCTTCCAAGGTGGGCAAGCTGAACCGGAAATTTTCCCGACTCCCAAGGCTCACCTTGAAAATAAAAATGCAGGCCAAAATTGTCTGAATAAGTTTCAGCCCTGTTTATGCCACAGAGCTGGGGTGATAATGGTAGTTTGGTGATGATGGAGTGGGTGGCATGGTGGCACATTGGTTAGCACTGCTGCTTAACAGCGCTAGGGACCTGGGTTCGGTTCCCGGCTTGGGTCACTGTCTATGTGGAGTTTGCACATTCTCCCCATGTCTGCATTGGTTTCCTCTGGGTGCTCCGGTTTGCTCCCATTGTCCAAAGATGTGCAGGTTAGGTGGATTGGCCATGATAAAGTTGTCCATTGGTGTCAGGGGGATTAGCAGGATGGATGTGTGGAGTTTCAGGGATAGGGATCGTTGTTGGTGAAAGCTCCTTCTGCACTGTAGGGAGTCTATGATATGATGCTCCAATGTATGTTGATCCATTTCAGGGCAGAAACTGCAGAGATCAGGGTTAGATCTTTAAATGGTGGCAGAGTGCATTCATTTTCACCAGATGAGCTTGATTTTTCAGCCAATGAGCCTTCAATGCCAGACATTTCATCACAAAAAAGGGAGAGAGTGACTGCTGTGGGGAAAGAGAAATATTTGGAGGCATCAAACTATATCGAGAGTAAAGATAAAGTTACCATAGTCCTAGATAACCATAGGCTGCTTTCCTTTTGAGGGGGAGAGGTCACTGGTGGTGATTTAACCTGAGGATCAACACACATCAAACAAGGGGCACGTTTGAGAAGGTGGGGCCTTCATAAATAACCTCAGCTGATAAGGGAATTGAACACGCACTATTGGCATTGCACCGCTTCTTAAAACCAGCCACCCAGTCAACTGAGCTAACCGATCCCTGTGTCTAGAGTAAACGGGAGCTAAACTCTGCTTTGTGAACTGGCAGACTGGCTACAAGAAACAGGGTAGTTCTAATCTCCAGCACAAATGTGCTCACAATATGAAAAATATCTTTTGCTCAGCTCGAGACATCTGCAGCTTCAACTTGATCAGTTGGAGTTTATGTAGAGGAACAAAAGACACTTGGGTACACAGTTCATCAAAAGCTGGTGGACAGTTACAAAAAGCAATCAAAAAGACTAATGGCAATGTTTGCTTTTATCGCAAAGGGGATGGAATTCAAAATTCAAGAACAAATGCTGCAGTTGTGATGAATATTGTTGATGTGGAGATGCCGGCGTTGGACTGGGGTAAACACAGTTAGAAGTTTAACAACACCAGGTTAAAGTCCAACAGGTTTATTTGGTAGCAAAAGCCACACAAGCTTTCGAGGCTCTAAGCCCCTTCTTCAGGTGAGTGGGAATTCTGTTCACAAACAGAACTTATAAAGACACAGACTCAATTTACATGAATAATGGTTGGAATGCAAATACTTACAACTAATCCAGTCTTTAAGAAACAAAACAATGGGAGTGGAGAGAGCATCAAGACAGGCTAAAAAGATGTGTATTGTCTCCAGACAAGACAGCCAGTGAAACTCTGCAGGTCCACGCAACTGTGGGAGTTACAAATAGTGTGACATGAACCCAATATCCCGGTTGAGGCCGTCCTTGTGTGTGCGGAACTTGGCTATCAGTTTCTGCTCAGCGACTCTGCGCTGTCGTGTGTCGCGAAGGCCGCCTTGGAGAACGCTTACCCGAATATCAGAGGCCGAATGCCCGTGACCGCTGAAGTGCTCCCCAACAGGAAGAGAACATATATAAGCTCCTGTTGGGGAGCACTTCAGCGGTCACGGGCATTCGGCCTCTGATATTCGGGTAAGCGTTCTCCAAGGCGGCCTTCGCGACACACGACAGCGCAGAGTCGCTGAGCAGAAACTGATAGCCAAGTTCCGCACACACAAGGACGGCCTCAACCAGGATATTGGGTTCACGTCACACTATTTGTAACTCCCACAGTTGCGTGGACCTGCAGAGTTTCACTGGCTGTCTTGTCTGGAGACAATACACATCTTTTTAGCCTGTCTTGATGCTCTCTCCACTCCCATTGTTTTGTTTCTTAAAGACTGGATTAGTTGTAAGTATTCACATTCCAACCATTATTCATGTAAATTGAGTCTGTGTCTTTATAAGTTCTGTTTGTGAACAGAATTCCCGCTCACCTGAAGAAGGGGCTTAGAGCCTCGAAAGCTTGTGTGGCTTTTGCTACCAAATAAACCTGTTGGACTTTAACCTGGTGTTGTTAAACTTCTTACTATGAATATTGTTCACAGAGATGTGATCCTTGCAGCGATTAGCAGTGCCAGTTTTGGTTTTAGCGCAGCAGGGTTATTTTAAGTAATATGTCACTTTGGAGCTGGATATAAAATCCCTGATTCATGTCGCCAAGACATCACATTAAAGTAAGCGGACAATGGGTATACTTCAAAGCTCTGCTAACTTAACTGTTGACCAGCTTGCAACCTATGTTTGCTGCAGGCCACATTGACAGGTGAAATAGGGGGAAAGGTTTGAGATTGAGCAAAATAAACAAGTGCTGAGCAGACAAACATTGTAGAGGATTGGAGAGCAGTCCAAGATACATTTTAAAAATGTCTTCTATTTACTGTTTGCTATTTGCTATTTTCCTCTGTGCCAGACTGTTTCTGCACATGACTTGTACTAAATTTCACACATTCAGTCATGTCTCATAAAAATAGCCTCACCTTCAAACTGGTGGAGAGAAAATGTATCAATTAAAGTTTAAAACCTTGCACGGATCTCCTTTTGAGGGAATTTTATTCTGATTCTCCATTGACATGAATAGAATCTCCGTTCAGTCGTGGGTGATGCTGGCAAAGCAGCATTTATTGTCCATCTCTGGTGTCTTTGGACAGGTGGTGATGGGCCTTCTCCTCATGGGACCTACCAGGGCAATTTTCCACATTGGGCAGACTGATGCCAGTTTTAAAGCTGCAATCGAATAACTTATCTAGGGAAAGCACTGTGCGCATCCATCTCTCCCCAACCTTTTTTTTCAAAGGTTCTAGGCTACTTCCTGCTACATCTTGGATGAAAAGATAAGGGAGCCAAAGGCATCCCATTCTGATCTTTGTCAAAGTGAAACCTGATGAAACCTACAAATTTTCGTCATTTCCTGCCTCCAGACCTTATGTACTAAGATCCTGGAGATTATAAGAAATGTAAGGGGCCTTATCTTCTCAGAAGATTCATCCCATGCCTGATCTATGCCAACAGAGCGACGCCAACAGCGGGGGTTCAATTCCCGTGTTGGCTGAGATTCATGAAGGCCCGCCTTCTTAACCTTGCCCTCGCCTGAAGTGTGGTAATCCTCAGGTTAAATCACCACCAGTCAGCTCTTCCCCCTCAAAGGGGAAAGCAACCAATGGTCATCTGGGACTACGGCCACTTTACATGATCTGCATCCAAGGCGACAGGAGTTTAAAATTTCTGTGTTTCAAGAGTCTGGCACAGACTTTCAGTTTTTTCACTTTTACCACTCATAGATACTATAGAATCCCTATAGTGCAGAAGGAGGCCATTTGGCCCATCGAGTCTGCAGAAACAACAATCCCACCCAGGCTCTATCCCCGAAACCCTATTTACTCTGCTAACCCCTCTGACACTAAGGGGCAATTTACCATGACCAAACAACCTAACTCGCACATCTTTAGACTGTGGGAGGAAATCGGACACCCGGAGGAAACTCATGCGGGGTGGGGGGTGGTTTTGGTGGGACCCAAGGCTGGAATTGAACCCGGGTCCCTGGCACTGTGAGGCAGCAGTGCTAACCATTGTGCCTCTGTGCTGCCCCATTGTGAAATGTCAACACCAGCCTCAGATGGACTAGGCAACTGTGGGGCATTTGCCAATCTGAGCATTTGATACCCAGGTGGCACATAGAACATGGTAAATCCCCATACATTCCCCTTCCTGTAGGTACCCCCAAGCTCTTGACATCCACACAGCCTCATACTTCCTGGGGCTTAAATGATGCATGGAAATTGCAGGATCATGGAAGCCTCAGCTCCCTGCATGGCAGCCTGAGAGACAATATTTTACCCGTTTCCAAGTCAAACCTAGCACCTGGTGAGCCCCTCTATACTTAACAGTGTCTCTGACTTTCTGGTAATTCTTTTTATCCAGGAAGAATCTCGCTATGTGCGTCTGCTGTAGCATTATTTGTAACTTGCTGTTGCCCAACAAATTGTAGGAACTTTACTGATTTCAGTTCTAACCCTAGCAAAAATAAAAACGGACCTAGATTTATCACCCAACTCGATTCAGGTGCTTTTTTGAGCTTCTTAAAGGGATGCTTAAGGATAGGCTCTTAAAAGACTTTATTGTTGATCTTCTTTATGAATTGATAATAAGAACAGAAACAGCAAAGGGGATTAATTCTAGAAATATTAATGTGCTTTGCTGTGACTTGTTTCCTATTCCATGACGGTCAAAGAGGCTGCGTGACCTCGAGCTGGTAGGCACCTAACCAGCTGTGTGCAGCCCAAGCCTCAGTGTTTTGCATGGGGCTTGCATACCAGATTGTAAGACACTTGACAGGACTGTTTTGATAACTGCCTCTATAGATGTATAATTCGGTATACAAAATAATTTTGTTATTAAGTACTTATTGAGTGTCATTTCCAATTTCTCTTTATACAGGACTTTAGGCAAGTGTTTGGTCTCCGTCTTGTTTTACTCTGGAGTACTCAGTTAATTGAGAATCCCACATTAGCTCTGCTGTTAAGACATGTCTCTTATGTAGGCAGCTACAATCTGAAAGATTCATTAAGCTGTTTGTTGCTAAGAGCCATATTTCATTTTGGGGGTTATCTAAGAGCCAAGGCTATAGGGCCGGCTGTGCTAACACAGGTGTCTCATGGTATGGGAGTGTAATTTAACAGAAAGGCGATCACTGGGTAATCGGAGAGTTTGAGTGTTATAGAATTTCAAAAGTGGTAGTAGTGCCCTGCAAGGTTGATGTCCGTAAAATCAGAATAATCTCTGAATTACCTGGTACATCAGGCTCCTAACTCAGAGCACAGCACTGCCCTTAATTCAGCACAGAATTGATAGTCTCTGTCAAGAAGTTGTGTGGGAATTCTAATTACCTTGCTACTTCAGTATGGGGTGCTTTTCTGAATTTGAGGCTCAAAAATAACTTGAAATCAGAGTAAAGGAAGTTTGACTTGGCCGGGATTTTCCGGTTCACCCTGCGTGTTCCCCAGCAGCAGAGGGGGGTTCACCATTGGCCACGAATGGCATTTTCCGGTACCGCCGTGGTCTATGGCATTACCACTGGGGAACCTGCCATTGTGCTGGGGGGAGGAGGTCACCTTCAGCGGGACCAGAAGATCTCACCGGCAGGAAGGGTCAGAAAATCTCACCAAATGTCTATTTTGCTCATATCCTGAGAGTACTTGAAGCTGACACTGAGGGTGAACTTTTGCAATATTTTGGTAGTCTCATCATGGATAGGGAAATCGGAAGGTAGCTCACCAGCGGTATTGGCGGGTTTCCCATATATTTCAAAAATGTAAGGGACGGTTCCCCCGGTGTAATGCTGACGACCAGAAAATCAGGTTGTTAAAAAGATCGGCTTGCCGCTTTTAGTAGATAAAAATAGAACCCCTGTAACGTGCAACATCCTCTGCTATGGAACTCTACCCCTCCCAACATGGAAATACCCCCCCCCTCGACTATGGAACACCCTCACCCCCAGCACTTCCCCAGCACTGCCTGGGCACAGCTCAGACACTGGCCCGGATAGAGCCAGGGGGGTGTGCATAACGCCCCTCCCCATCCTCCACAGTGGCTCTCCTCCTATGCGCCTTCAGCGGGTTCTGCTTACCAGGTACACATTGTGGGTTCCTGTCATGATTCACGTTGGCATGCCCTCATGCTGATGTGAATGGACAATTGTGGGACTTTCAGGCATATGGCGTCCTCAATATGGCGTTTAAATATATTTAAAAGAGGATCCTACATTCAATCGGTTATGTCATTGGGGGAGCATTGGAACAATCGATCGGAAATATCCCACCAGCGTAGAAGCTGTTTCACAACATGAGATTCTCTGCTCCCTCTGTCATTCCTGCTCCCACCCCAAAAAAAACAGGGCAGAAATCCTGGCCTCAGTGAATAAGAACATATCTTCCAGCCTTTATCATTGAATCATAGGAACCCTACAGTACAGAAGGAAGCCATTCAGCTCATCAGGCCTGTACCGATAACATTCCCAATCAGGCACAATCCCTGTAACCCCACGTATTTACCCTAATAATCCTCCTCACACTAAGGGGCAATTTAACATGCCCAGGCAACCTAACCCACACATCTTTAGACTGTGGGGAGGAGGAAACTGGAGCACACAGAGGAAACCCACGAAGACATGGAGAGAATGTGCAAATTCCACATAGACAGTTACCCAAGGCCAGAATTGAACCCGGGTCCCTGGCGCTGTGAGGCAGCAGTGCTAACCACTGTGCCACCGTGCTTTCCTCTTTCCGAACGGAGAGAAGATTCAACTTTTTAAAAATTAGATATGTTTGTTTCATTTGTTTGAGGTGAATGAACATTAAAGAAGCGATTTTCCAGTTTTCTACATCTGGTCAGGAGTTTCATATGAGGGAAATGCATATCAAAGAAATGGTTGCACATGACACTTAATTATTTCCATTCATGGCAAATACAACAGACGAGCCTGATCTCTTATCAATCTTTCTTTACCCTTTTCTTTTCACAGGTGCTCTATAAAATGTTTAATTCTTTCGCAGGAATTGGCTCAGAAAATATACAGGCTTTGGATTACATCAAGGGTGTAGGTGAGAAAATTCAGTTAATCTTGTGCACTATATAAATAAACGGTCAAACATCAATGTTAGAAGCGTTGGCTCACTCCCAACAATCACTCACCCTGACAAAGTTCAATCTTGTCTGTGGGAAGGCACAGAACAGAAGGTAAGTACCTCCCTATCGGCGAGGGAGAGGAGGCAGGAGATCAAAGGGGGAAACATCATTGGGCAATTCAAGAACCGGTTCACTGACCTGGGGCAGGTTGACTGTCCGCCACAGGAGGTATCTGATCTGGGAATGAGATCTGTGATGGAATCAATGATTGAACAAAGGGACATTTCCTCTGAGAAACAGGGAACAATGGAAGAAAACAATTCCTGCCACTTGATGGATATTAGAGTGGAATCTAAATGCAATGATCGTTATACAGATTGGCCAATCACTTGTAACATTCAAAATCTGATGAGCAAATCCAAACCCATCTGATATGATAATCAAGACCGTTTATTAGTGGTGAGTGCTGTGTGTTCCTGATGGCTACTTTCCCTACAATTAAAAGGCAATTGCCAGAGTTTTACCCATTGCTAATGTACCTATGAATGAATTCAGGCGGTGACACAATGACCTGAGCATCTAAATAAAATCTTTTTGTGCACATCAGGATGGAGATTCTGGATATCATCCAAAAAAAAGTGACAACCATTGTTGCAGTGTTTATCATTAATCATAGTATACCTGGAAAAAATGTTATGCCACGTTAGCATTAAATTAATTATTACCCAAAAAATACTGAGCGCAGGAAGGAAGCAATTTGCAGTTGAAGGTGACAATGTACAAACTAGAGAACTGAAAAAAAAACAACACAAGTGGCTAAGTTCCTGTTTGTTTTCTAGGTTCAATCTTTGTGGTGAGTTTGGGTGGCACTGCTGTAGGAATTGTGTTTGCCTTTGTGCTGGCCCTCATCAGCCGTTTCACCAAGCGGGTCCGCATCATTGAGCCACTCTTCGTCTTCCTGATTGTTTACCTGGCCCACCTCACGGCTGAAATGGTCTCTCTCTCCTCCATCTTGGCGTAAGTCAATTTTGCCTCCATTTCTTCACATGTAATCATACCAGGATCATGCCGTCCAACACTCGACCGCTGCCAGTGTCTGCAGCGTCAGTGAGAGGGCACCGTATTAACTTTAAGGGCAGGAGGCCTGGGAATTCCCCAGGTGAACTGCCCTTGGCCCTGCCATAGAAATTGGCTGGAGCTAAAAGACAGGGTGGAATTCACTGTTTCTGCCTCATTTACCAATCCCCCGATGGGAGATCGCTCCCAATTGCAATTTGACCTGGACTGCACCCTCTGTGATTTCCAGTAACAGCATTTCTCCCATTTTTAAGAATTGGGTTTCAAATGCCTGCATTAGAAAGACATTCAGGCCTGTTGTTGTGGGCATAAAGGAAAGGAACAAACTCAGAGGAAACTGAGACACAAAGCTGGGGAGCAGACAAACAACTGAGAGACGTGAATTAAAGAGTAAGACAGGGAAGGAAATAGAAGTGAAAAAATAAGAGCAAAAGGAGAAGAGTATCAGTAACAGAGAGGAAAAGGAGGAGAGGAAATAAAAGCAGAAATAGAAGTGAAGGAGAGAGAACAAAACAGCAATGAAGAACCGAGAAAGATAGAATTAGGAAACGGGTAAAGACAAGAAACGTTCCAGTGGCGAATGGTGAAGAGGTGAGGTAGAATGGTAAAAGTGAAAGAGTCATGAGTAAAGGTGAATGAGAGAATATAACCTGGGGGAGAGCACATAAAAAGTTGTTCAGACTGTCGAGGGACAATTCTCCCAGACCGCTGCACTGCTCAAGTAATGCAGCAGGCAGGGAGACATCAGCATCAGCCGCTTTGCGGGATTCCCTCTGGGCGTCACGGCCTCTGCATGTCTCCAAGACCAAGATTTTCAGTGTAATCAGCTCCGTGCCGGAAATCGCTTTTCCATTCCTATTTTCCTGCACGTTGGGAAGTTAGAATGTTTTTGGAGAATCTCGGCCTAGGTGTCAGGGTGTGAAAGTTTGTCAGGTTATTTGGGCTGCGGGTGGGTATGGCTGAGTTGGAGAAGCTCAGGAAGCTATATAATAAGTGTGTGCCCATCTCTGACAGATCAACTGACAAATTCCTTTACTTCGGACAGACTTTTTTGGGGAAAGTGGGGGAAGCAGAGAGACAAAACCAGTTGGTGAAGTAATACATGCATTCAGCTATTAAGAAAAGTACTTGATGGTTATCAGGGACCCTGAGGGACAGTCTCTTTCATTTCCAACGCTTTGCTCAATTGCATTGTGCCTTTGATTCTGAGTTAGAGGGTTATGAGTTCAAGGCCCATTGCGGACTGAAACTCAGTACAACTCTAAATGCGTGCTGCATTGTCAGAAGTGCTGTCTGTCGCATGAGAACTTAAACTCAGGTCACATCTACCTATTAAAGAGGATATAAAATATTCTATCAGCCCAACTTGAAGAAGTGCGGGGTCACTTTTAACATTTAAGAAAAACTTGGACGGGTTCATGGATGAGAGGGGTGTGGAGGGATATGGTCCAAGTGCAGGTCAGTGGGACTAGGCATAAAATGGTTCGGCACAGACAAGAAGGGCCAAAAGGCCTGTTTCTGAGCTGTAATTTTCTATGGTTTCTAGGGGACAGAAGAGTTACTCAGTGTTCTTATCACTCATGATTCCTATTTGTCGATGATATGACCGAGGGAAGTCTTTTGTATCTTAACATTGCTACTTGACATCACCAGCAATCACTCGTGCAGATTATAAATAAAATACGGGGCTGAAAATGCAGTCAATTTTTCCATGTGAATGAGGTCTTCACAACCCATTGTCCACAGCAATCTGTTTGGAATTCACTATCTGCATTTTCTATTCAATCTATTTGCAATGTTTTTCAAATACTCAATTGAATATAAGGTCTCATTGGACCCAAGAGAGATCAGTCAGAGTGTTTTCTAAAATGATGACAAACTGGAAACAATGAAAAAGCAAAGAGATTTGGAACTCAAGTACACAAATCGTTTAAAGCTGATAGATAGGTGCAAGAGGATTGAAATTTTGACCTTGATCTCAAGGGCTTGGAAATAAAGAGGAGGGAGTTACGCTTCAGTTGTTTAGAACCTAAGTCTTCATCTGGAATACTGTGTTCAGTTTTGGGCACCGTGCCTCAGAAAGGACATATTGACCTTCGGGGATGGAAAGCAGATTCAGCAGAATGAAAACAGGTCTGAAGAGGTTATAATCTGAGGAAAGGGTAGATGAATTTGGCTTGTATTCTGTGGATGACAGAATATTGAAGGATGGTCAGAGAGAGGGGTTAATGTTTAATAAGGTAGATGGAGAGAAACTATTGCCCTCTGGCGGGGGAATCAAGAGGTCATGATCTTAAAATGTGTGCTCGGCTATTTCAGAGGAAAATCAAGAACCACTTTTTTTCATGTGGGGTGGCATGAATCTAGAATTAATTGTCCATAAGGTTGCAGATGCTGGGATAATGGGAGACAATCTGTTGAGCTAGCTTGGAAGGGGGCTGAAAATGATCTTGGAGTGCAGAAATCAACCTAACAAGCCGAATGCTAAACTGTCTTGCCAGATTAGTGGAGTTTAACATGAGACAGCCCCATGTTAAACACAGGTGTTCTCTTCAGGCCCTATCTTGAGAATGGCATTCAGTTCTGGTCCCCAAAGGTACATGAGGAAACAGCTTACCTCAGGAGTGTTGCAGATGAGGACCAAGAGAG
Organism: Mustelus asterias; assembly: GCF_964213995.1. Taxonomy (NCBI): domain Eukaryota; kingdom Metazoa; phylum Chordata; class Chondrichthyes; order Carcharhiniformes; family Triakidae; genus Mustelus; species Mustelus asterias. Next base: position 50,985,349 of record NC_135804.1, on the reverse strand, counting down.
AGATTTCTCATGCCAGAGGACTGAGTTATGAGGAAAGGTTAGAACTCCATAGTCTTTTCATTCCAGAATGGAGGCAAATGAGATGGACCTTTGTAGAGTATGTCAGATATTAAGTGAAATAGAAAAGTTAATCCCGAGTACTATTTCAAATGAAACAACATCAAAGAATAATGAGATCTCATTTAAACTGTAACAGAATAGGAGATTGCAGCCGATAGTCTGTATGATTCAAGAGACAGTTAGTTGCTGCTGTGGGAGGATTATATGGAAGAATGAGCTTAATGAAACAATTGGCTTCCTTCAGCTGTAGCCATATACATAATCCTTGTTGTATTTGGAAGTTAGCTAAGAAAATCTTAGACCTGTTTGGAGCTGAATTGAATTTCAGATAAGTGAGATCCAAAGTTCCTCCAGAGAAAATAATATGGCAAATTAAAATATAAATAATTGTTTGACAGTACAAAACTTGAGTGTTACTGAATAAAAAGACATGCTGTTGAAGCTTTTCATCTTGCACTCATCAGGACAGATGCAAGAATGCCAAATTTCATAGGGAACAACAATTTATTCTGCGTGAGAAAAGGGTGCTGATTGGTTGGCACGTCAGCACAGATCTGCCAAGATGTTGCCATGGAGAATGCACCAGGGAACTGTTGTCCCCTTAAATATCAGTGTATTACTTAAATGCAACTTCAGAGTGTCTAAAGTAAAATTTTGTTTCCACATCTAGGGTTACCTTTTGTGGTCTGTGTTGCAAAAAGTATGTGGAAGCTAACATTTCCCAGAAATCCCGCACAACTGTCAAGTATACAATGAAAACTTTAGCCAGCAGTTCAGAAACAATCATCTTCATGCTGTTGGGAATCTCAGCTGTTGATACTTCAAAGTGGACCTGGGACACAGGTTTGGTGCTCTTCACACTTCTCTTCACATTTGTCTTCAGGGCAATAGGTAAGTACTCTTTTCCCTTCCCTCCACCCTTGTTCCATCAAAGTCTGTCTGTCAGCCTCTGCCAACCATAGTGAGTGGATGTGCGAGAGTGCAGTATATTAGTAAACTGTACACTGTACAGTAAGCCATCCACATCAGCCAGGCAAAGTCACATAAGCTCAGGAAAAACATAATTTTTTTCCACCTGATCATTTCTTTGTAGTTAAGTAAAGAAAGGTAATCTTTATTTTTTTTAGTGCCTTATCATTTCCTTAGGTCATCACAAAAATGATTTACATCCAATGGATTATTCTTGAGGTACATTCCCCATCCCGTATCGTTGGTCGTCTCACAACAAACTCTCACAAACAATAAGTGAATGAACAGCTAGTTCATTTGATTTTGGTTTTGCTACTGGAGAGAGAGCAGCAGGCCAGGAGACAAGGAGAATTTTGTTTCAAATAGTGCCAAGGGGTCTTTTACTTTTTGTTTTTATTAATTCGTGGAACATGCGCGATACTGGCTATTTATTGCCCATCTCTAGTAGCTCTTGAACTGAATGGTTTGCTAGGCCATTTCAGAGGGCAGTTGTGAGTCAACCACATTGTTGTGGCTCTGGAGTCACAAATAGGCCAGACCAAGTAAGGACTGCAGATTTCCTTCCCTAAAGGACATTAGTGAACCAGATGGGTTTTTCCGACAATTGACGATGGTTTCATGGTCATCAGTAGATTCTTACTCCCAGATTTTTTTTATTGAATTCGAATTTCACCATCTGCCATGGTGGGATTCGAACCCACGTCACCAGAACATTAGCTGAGCATTCATCCAAACAGGCACATAGAGCCTTGGTTTGACTTTGCATCGAAAAAATAACGTTTTTCATCGGAATTCCTTCTCACCCGTGTCAAGGCCGGGGCCTTCACCTGCTCTGACAAGATGATTGATACCAGGCAGGTGGGGGTTCTAGGGGCTGTGGTGCTGGGATTCCTGCAGAGGTTGGAGGCATCTTGGGAGGCCAGTATGCCAAGTGGTAAGAGGCATACTGCCTTTTCCTCAATAGTAGTGAGGATCAGCTTGGAGATCAGGACCAGGAATGTGGCCTGCATCCCCAAAGATTCACATTTCAGGAATGACTAAAATGCGCTCTCGTATCGAAAGGGCCATTGGGTGCGTGTTGGATCAGAATGTTTCTAAAGGGTCCCAACAGCCCTGCAATCCCATCAGCTTATGTAGCAAGGTTGCATTTTCCTTGTATTGACACAGATACCCACCAGCAATATTTTAAAAGGTTAATATCCTAACAGATGTGACATTATGATGAGTATTGGGACTTTTCCTAATGTTTCTTAATTGTGGTTTTATTGCTATTGTTTGATTCTGATAAATATGGATTGAATTTCTAATCTGACGGTTTATTTTCATACATGATGTATGAAAATTGTTATTATCCTTTAATTCTCGACCAGTTAACAGTTTGTTGGTTGATTTTGGAATTAGTAGGCATTCAATATGTGATTTGTCCAATTGTGGCTTTTAATCCATTTCACTTAATTTGTTTATCAGAAAATATGTCTTCAAATTTTTTACTGTAAAGTCTGGGGTGCCTGTCACAATCGCATCCAGTTAATAATTTACAATTGTCATCAGTGATGCAACATCTTAGTGTTTATTTTCTTCAAAATAATGATGACTGAGAAAGATAGGGGAACAATATTTACTTGGACATATGACTTAAATGAGACATTTCGAAAATGTTCGAAGAATAAGCACCATCAGCAATGACTCTGTTATAAAGTTACTGTACTGTGATAGATCATTTGTTTGGTTCAGCATTATTGGTCACTCCTGTAAGTGAACCTTACATCCCCCATAAATTGAAGAGCACCCTTATGACTTGTTTTCTAATTAAACAACAGGAATAGCCCAGGTTGTAAAATACCTCTTGTTTTATGTACTGAAAGTCATTTGCATTACCATGTGTGTTTTCCTATTTGGAAAGATTTTTTAAAAAGTTTATTTATTAGTGTCACAAGTAGGCTTGCATTAACACTGCAGTGAAGTTACTGTGAAAATCCCCTAGTTGCCACACTCCAGCACCTGTTTGGGTACACTGAGGCAGAATTTAGCATGGCCAAGCCACCTAACCCGCATATCTTTTGAACTGTGGGAGGAAACCAGAGCACCCGGAGGAAACCCATGCAGACACGGGGAGAACTTGCAGACTATGCACAGACAGTGACCCAAGCCAGGAATCAAACCCGGGTCCCTGGCACTGTGAGGCAGCAGCGCTAACCACTGTGCCACCATGCCACCTCGTATTCTACTGTGCTCAGATCAATCATAAATCAGTTAATTGTACATGAGATGTAAGAACGAATAAAATACAGTTTTTTTTTATTTAAGAGGTTAGGAGGCAAGGTGAGTAGTAAAGTTGGGATAGGAATTTTAAAAAAAGGGTCTAAACAGATTATATGAGTAGGCAAAGCTGAAACAGATAGAGTTTGATAAGAGAAGTATGTGGTCTTCCACCTCAAATCCAAGATAGGTCATTCAGTATCTTTTCTTAATAGTGAGAAATTAAGAACTGTAATAGAGCAAAAAGGATAGCGGTGTCCATGCACAACTAACAAGGTTAATAGAGCATTGGCCTTTACTCCAGGAGGGCTGGAAGGGGGAGGATGTTATACTTCAGTTGTGATATGGAGATGCCGGCGTTGACTGGGGTAAACACAGTAAGAAGTCTCACAACACCAGGTTAAAGTCCAACAAGTTTATTTGGTAGCACAAGCCACAAGCTTTCGGACCACTGCCCCTTCATCAGGTGAGTGGGAATTCTGTTCACAAACAGGGCATATAAAGACACAAATCCAATTTACAAGACAATGGTTGGAATGTGAGTCTTTACAGGCAATCAAGTCTTATGCAATCTTTATAGGCAATTCCAGCCATTATCTTGTAAATTGGGTGTCTCTATATATATGCCCTGTTTGTGAACAGAACTCCCACTCACCTGATGAAGGGGCAATGCTCCGAAAGCTTGTGGCTTGTGCTACCAAATAAACCTGTTGGACTTTAACCTGGTGTTGTGAGACTTCTTACTATACTTCAGTTGTACAGAGTCTTGCTCAGCTTTACAGTCTGCTCTGGCCTCCACTTTCTCAATACTGATGGAGAACATGATTTTGGATTGCTGCTTTGTTTGGAGCCCAACTACTAGTTCATATCAGAATACTAGGTGGCATGGTGGCACAGTGGTTAACGCTGCTACCTCACAGTGTCAGGGACCCGGGTTTGATTCCTGACTTGGGTCACTGTCTGTGCGTAGTCTGCATGTTCTCCCCGTGTCTGCATGGGTTTCCTCCAGGTGCTCTGGTTTCCTCCCACAGTTCGAAAGATATGCAGATTAGGTGGCTTGGCCATGCTAAATTCTGCCTCAGTGTACTCGAACAGGTGCTGGAGTGTGGCAACTAGGGGATTTTCACAGTAACTTCACTGCAGTGTTAATGCAAGCCTACTTGTGTCTTTTGAAAGTTAACATTTGTGAGCTGAACCCAACTTAATATCAGCAACATTTAAACCAAAATATGTTCCAGGCCAAATAGGTTAAAATCTCAAATTTCCACATTTGAGTGTAAACCTTCTAAATGCTAGCAACTGTTGTAGAAGTAAACTAAGAATCTCGTAGCCTTTGTCTGTACGGTTCATATTCTCAGTTAAAGAAAGTCATTATTATTGTGACCAATCTTTCATTCCCAGGGGTAATTCTGCAGAGCTGGGTATTAAATCATTTCCGGCTGGTCCCACTGGACAGAATTGACCAGGTGGTTATGACATACGGTGGCTTGCGTGGTGCAGTCGCATTTGCATTGGTGATACTTCTCAACAGTCAGACCATCAAGGCAAAGGACTACTTTGTTGCGACGACAATCACAGTTATATTTTTCACAGTGATAATTCAGGTGAGTGCTGTGCCTGGTTATATCTTTCATGTTCCTCAGTGACTGGCAGTTCTGGCAGTCATTCTTCAATTTGTCTGCAACGTTTTGATGTTTCCATTGAGATGCATTGTTTGATGAGGATTTAGGTTTGACCTAGCAAGAACTCTTATTTACCCTTTTTGTCCTTTTTTATGTCACCAAACCAAAATCCACTGAGGTTACAACAAGGAAAGCCAAATTAATTATTGAACATTCTAATGGTTTTCTAAATTGAACTGTTTGCTGGAACTGTAATTTGCAGCTTTTTATAGCCAGTGCATGACTAGTGCTGCATTCCAGCTTGCAGCTCGAAATGTCTCTGTCCATCCTTTAATTGATTATTTACTTGTTTACTACATAGCATAGCATTTACAGCACAGAAACAGGGCCAGTCTGTCCAATATGTACATGCTAGTGTTTATGTTCCATTTCAGCGCCCTCCCATCCAATGCCATCTCTTTAAATTCTCATTGGATTTTTAGTGGCTGTCTTATAGCTATTGTTATAACTATTGTTATAGTTATTGCCCCTAGTTCCTTCACAAGTTGAAACATTTCCGTGACTGGCATATAAAACCCTTTCATAAACTTAAAGACCTCTATCAGGCCATCCCTCAATATTCTCTTTCCAAGAGAAAATAATCCTATTCTGTTCCATTTTTCCAAATAGATATCGGCCGGAATTCTCCCCAAAAAATTCTAAGTGTCGAATTTGCAGGAAAACTGGAGTAATTCACGCTGGTTTTTTCAGTGAAGTTCAGAGAAGAATCTGATTCACAGGGAAGGAAATCTGCCATCTTTACCTGTCTGGCCTACATGTGACTTCAGATCCACAGCAATGTGGTGAACACTTAAATGCCCTCTGAAGTAGCCAAGCAAGCCACTCAGTTCAAGAACAACTAGGAAAGGGCAATGAATGCTGGTCCAGCCAACACACCCACAATTAAAAAAGAACTTACTGACGATCTTTTGGAAATCTGAATATATTACAAAGAATTCAATAAGGTTCACCAAGTATGATTTTCCCTTTTGAAATCCAAGCTGACTACTCTTTAGTATATTTTCCGTTTCCAGGTGTCCTGCGGCTCTATTCAATGAGGATGACAGCATGACTGCCAGAAGAATCCTGTATATGTTAGAAATTATCCTCATATCCATTCCACTACCAAGTACAGATGGGTCCCATTAAGAAAGAGGAACATTTAATTTCTGGAGATATTTCTTTAAATTCTGTACTCTTCATTTTTAGTATTGAGATTAGAATTGAGGGGGGCGATTCTCCCAAAAGTGCTGAATTGGCAAGAAAACTGGTCTAGATCACGACTGTTTTTTCAGTGCAACTTCAGACCCGAATCTCCCCACTCTGTATAATGCAGAGGTCACAATCGTGAATATCATTAAAAACCTGAGGGGGCGGGGCCAATTTGCGCCAGAGTCTGACAGCTCTGGAACTCTGCGTATGCGCAGTGGCCCCGGTCTGGAAGTCTCCCAGTTTGCTGGCCAGCTCGATCGCTGGCCAGCCCAGGACGCCCGCAGTGCAGCCCCACCAGCACCACCCCACCAGCACCACGGCCTGATCGCAGCCCCCACAACATTTCCTGGGCGAGTCCCGTCCCGTCCTGGAACGCCTCAATGTCCAGCCCCCTGCACCCAGCAGTGGCGATCCCCCTCACCCCGGCAGATCCTCCCAATCCCACTGACCCCCGCCCCCCCCCCCATCCTCCTCAGGCCACCCTGAACGCTGCCACCCCCCCCCCCCCCCCCCCCCCCAGCCAAGACTGATCCCCATGCAGAGTGGCAGCGGGACCCCCCACCAATTGCCCATAGGCCCCGCCCACAATAGGCACCACCCATCGGGCAGTGCCAAGGTGCCCCCTGGGCATGGGCACTTGGGCAGTGCCAGGGGGCACAGGCTGGCACTGCCAGGGTGCCCATGCCCAGGGGGCACAACCCCCCTGCTGCCTGACCCTCAGGTGGGCTCCGATTCCCTTCACTCCAGCGGGGTCTCCTGCTAGTTCCCCGAATGTGGGGAGCTACTCTAAACTTTGCCGGAGTGAAGTACTCCTGGCGGGGTGGGAGATGCTATCAGGCCTGGCAAGTTCCGTACCAGGCCCGATAATCACATTTAAAATAGATTTAAAATACATTCAAAAAAGATTTAAATCACTTACCTCTCTTCCCGTTGGTTTCCAGAGCGGTCCCAACTGTGACTGTTCTCTGGCTCTGGGAGATGTGCATGCGTCAGGAACGCATGTGCGAATCCCGTGAAATGGCCAACACGTGCATCTCCCGACCTGAGTGACCAGAACATTTGTGGGTCGCAATGCGAGAATTACTCCCGAGATTTGACATTTTGGGTGGGATTCTCCCCCAAAAATTCTAAGTGTCAAATTCACATAAAAGCTGGAGTAAATCCTACTGGGTTTTTTTCAGTGGGATTTTCAAAATGAATCTCCCACAATCTGTACATCACAGAGTGCCCCAGTGTGACTCGCACTAAAAATCGGCGGGCGGGGTCTATTCCTGCTGGAGAGACCGGAACATAGCAGATGTGCAGTGGCCTGCACTGCCGGCCTCCCAACTGCTGGGCAACTCAGTCACTGGCCAGCCCCGTGACCCTGCAATGCTGGTCATGCACCCCCCCCCCCGCTGCCCCACCACCCTCCCTCCCCCAACCCACCTGATCACTAGCGTCCCGAACATGTCCGGGCCAGCCCAAGCTGGCAATGCCCAGGGGGTAACTCCCCCCCCCCCCCTTACCCCCGACCTCCTGGAGGGCCTCCATGGCCCCCTTCACTCCAGCAGGGTTGGGCTGCCAGCTCTCCACTAGTGGGGAGCTGTTGTAAACCCCATTGGAGTGAATGGAGTGAAACACTCCTAGCCCGGAGGGGGTGGCGCGTGGTGGAGAGACGCCAGCAGGCCCGGAGACTTCCGTCCGGGCCCACGAATGAAATGCAAATCGCAATTTACATAATTTTTCCAGAATTCAGTGTGGAGCTGAGATGGCGGCTGGAGATGCGTGGAGACGGTGGCACCCAGCAGGAAGCCCGCTGCACAGCCTCTGCTTATGTCTCCTGGCCCAGGCTGGGAGAATCGCTCCCTTTAACTCTAGCGTAAATTTATAAGTTTGATTTACATAATTGACCTTCAAACATGGTTCTTCGCATTCTCATTAAACCTGCAGTGAGCTGATTAAATACCATTTTTCGCCATTTAACCACTTTCCGAGAGATGTGAAGATTTTCAGTTGAGCAGCAACATATTCCACAATACATCTATGTGTAAGGGATTAGAATTAAAGGTCATGCTTCAGCTATACAAAGTGCTGTTTAGACCACACCAGGAGCACAATGAGGAGTTCTGGACACTGCATCTTAGAAAGGATATATTGGCCTCGGAGCGAATGCAGCATTGATTTACCAAAATGATACCTGAGCTGGATTTTCCCATCCTGAATTGTGATTGAACAGAAACGGGACAGTGAAACAAAGTAGCGCTAGCGGCCTGTGTGCTGGTCTGTCACCTCCTGTGTCCTGTGTGGTATGAGGCTCAATAACCCTAACCCTCCATTTTGAAGCACCCTGGCTGTGTTCTTGTTTTCCTCAGCAGTGGGAAAGGCTGGGTAAGATGCTCTTTCGGAGAGTTGGTGCAGACTCAATGGGCTGAATGGCCTCCTTCTGCACTGTAGGGCTTTTATGATACCCACTTGAAGAAATTTAAATATCATAATCAAACTTTAATGCCTCCCCCTCCCACCCCCGTTAGATTGTCCATTCATGCCAGCGTGAAGACATGCTGACATGAATCACCACGGGTCCCCATGACACGCACCTGGCAAGCAAAACCTGCCAGAGCACACAAGTGAGTATGACCCCTCGTGGGGACAGAGTCTGCTGCTGGGTGGAGGGAGGGAGGGGGCAGCAGTTAAGTAGTGGGGGACTTCCTTGGGCTGGGGGAGGAGGATTTCCATGATGGGGGCAGTTCTGTTGGGGGGCTCCATGTTGGGGGTGGGGCATTCTATTTTTTATTATTTGTTTCAGTGTGACCTGATCTTAAGAAAATTAAATTGCTGGCTGTGCAGGCTCAATCAGAACCCGCCCCAGCAGCATGATGTAGCGTTACCCGCCTCTTAACTTTTTTTGTGTAAGTACCTAAAAATACGGCAGAGAAAGCTGCCCTTGGGGCTGGTGGCTTCCACCTTGTTTTACCTGCCTGTTGATTCACTTTGCCAAGGAATTAGAAAATTCCGCCCATTTGGGGCCGTTTTCCAGCCCCTTAATTTGAGATTGGGGAGGCCCTCTTAGAATGGTGCCCCAATCTCTGAGGTGCCAGACTTGCTGACTTTGGGTCCCTCCCTTCTCAATGATGGCACAAAACACACTCCTCTGCAAAAAAGTGATTGAGTATTGGAAGATAGAGATCGCACTGCCCAAGCCAATGGAACTTGCACCAGGTTTCCTGAGGTGGCTTGGAAAATTACACCCATAGCTTCAATTTGAAATAGCTTTTATCCACTTCAGATCTTGTGCAAATAAACACACAGACATCACATCAAAGAAAGAATAACTTATTACAAAGCAATAGAGATGTCAATCAAACAAAGCTACCACTCTACTCTGTGAGCAGTTTAACATTGTGCACTGAGCTAAGTTGACTAATCATTCTTGGAGTTATGCCAGTCAGTTACAATGAGCCCACCTAGAAAAACAGATGGTATGGTCATCTGTTCACCAGATGGCTGATCGTTGCAAGATGACTTCATTATGAATGCTTGGCTGAGCTCCTTTTCAGAAACTGTAAGCTGAGCATTTTTGTTAAAGTTCCTTTTCAAAGTTTCTTCTCATGTTTAAAATTTCAGGATCGTTTTGAAGACTTGCCAGACTTTCCAATGGCTTGTTGGTTCTGTACATAGTTGATAGTGGGAGAGTGGTAATGGAGGAGGCATGGGGGTAAGTCATAGGGGTGGGTGGGGGGTATGAGGGGGTGAGGTCTTGAGGGCCTCACATTCATGATTACAACTGGGCTTATGTCCCAATAGATGGAGGTGTGGATTCTAGCCTGCTGGCCTCATAATCTGCCTGCCTCCGTAGCAGGAGGATTCCACCCCGCCCAGCCTCTGAATAAATATAAGGTGGGTGGGATCCCCTTTAAGGGTGGAAGGTTTGTGGAGTCGGGAACTTTGCCAACTCCCATTACATCTTCTTCACAAAATTACCTATATTTTAAGTATACATTTCCTATTTTTAAGAATATTTTAAATATGAATATTTAATCTAACTTTGTGAGAGTTTAAGAAAAACGAAGGGTGCGATTTTCCCAGCCCGCTGCGCTGCTCGAGTAGTGCAGTGGGCCGGGAAATCTAAGCAGGAGGATGGCAACGGGATTTGTAACCGGTGTCCAGCCGATGGCGCAATAGGCTTTGCGCCAGTGAACAGTGCGAGGCTGATTACAATATTGAAATCTTCATTTGAATATCTGTAGCAATCTTTAGCAACGGTATCGTCTGGGCTCGCAAATGTCTCCCACCCCACTGGGGGAGGTTCCCACAAGTTGGTATTAAAGCTGGTTCCCATCAACAGGGACCAGGTAGGATTGCCTCACTGTGGGGGCAGAGCCACCGTTCCCCCCCCCCCCCCCCCCCCCCCCCCCCCCCCAGGAGGTTGGGGAGACAGGTGAGTGCCCCTTGGGCAATGCCCCAGGGCACTTTGGGAGTATCAGCCAGGCACCCTGGCACTGCCCACCGGTCACTCTGGCACTACCATCCGACACTGGGCAGTGCAAAAGAGGGTGGGGCCTCAGAGGGGTGGGGCCTTTTGGGGGGGGGGGGGGCAGACCCGGGGCAGGCCAATCAGTGGGGGGGGGGGAATGCTGTGCAATGTGCACAGTGATTGTTGGGAGAGGCAGTGGGGCAATCTGGGTTGGCCATTGGGGTGGGGGATGGGGGGGGCCGGCCATGTAGGGGGGGCACAATCAGGGATGGCTATGGGAGGGTGGTGTCAGGGAACCATCGGGAGGCCGACGATTGGGGAGGCAGTGTGCATGCAAGATCAGCGCATGCACAGGGACCCACTCAGCGCGCCGATGCCTGGAATGGCAGGACTGACATATGAAGAGAGACTGGATCGACTGGGCTTGTATTCACTGGAATTTAGAAGAACAAGAGGGGATCTCATTGAAACATATAAAATCCTGATGGACTGGACAGGCTAGATGGGGGAAGAATGTTCCTGATGTTGGGGAAGTGCAGAACTAGAGGTCACAGTCTAAGAATAAGGAGTAAGCCATTCAGGACTGAGATGAGGAAAAACGTCTTCATTCAGAGAGTTGTGAACCTGCGGATTTCTCTATCACAGAAAGCTGTTGGGGCCAGTTTGTTAGATATGTTCACGAGGGAGCTGGATGTGGTCCTTGTGGCTAAAGGGATCAAAGGGTATGGAGAGAAAGTGAGAGTGGGAGACTGAAAGTGCGTGATCAGCCATGATCATATTGAATGGTGGTGCAGGCTCAGAGGGCCGAATGGCTCACTCTTGCACCTATTTTCGATGTTTCTATGAGTGGAAAGGTGGGGAAGTGAAGGGGGGTAACAGTTGGGGAAAGAAGGGAGTTAAAGGTGAGGGAGAGAAAAGAGGGGGTGAAATAAGGAAAGAAGGGGGCTGGGGAGAGAAGGGAAGGGTGGGGGAGAGAATGGGTGAGGGTGGGAAGAAATGGGTAGGGGTCGAAAGATGTGGGAGGGAAAGGGAAAAAATGGAGGGAAGAAAGGGGCAGGGAAGGGTTTGAGGATGGGTGGGGAAAGAAGAGGAAGGGGTGGGGAATCGAGAGGAAGGAAGGGATAGAGGAGAGAAAGGGGAAGAGGGGGTGAGGGAGAGCAAGTGTGAGGACTGAGGGAGAGAAGAGGTGCATGGCTGAATTGTGTCTTGACTGGGACAAAGTGCCTCTGTTGAGGGAGTGAAATATAACCCATGGGAGTCACCAAGACTGACAACTGTCTGTGAGCACAGGTTTGGTGTTCAGGAGCTGAAAGGGGCGGCACGGTAGCACAGTGGTTAGCACTGCTGCTTCACAGCTCCAGGGTCCCGGGTTCGATTCCCGGCTCGGGTCACTGTCTGTGTGGAGTTTGCACATTCTCCTCGTGTCTGCGTGGGTTTCCTCCGGGTGCTCCGGTTTCCTCCCACAGTCCAAAGATGTGCGGGTTAGGTTGATTGGCCAGGTTAAAAATTGCCCCTTAGAGTCCTGAGATGCATAGGTTAGAGGGATTAGTGGGTAAAATATGTGGGGGTAGGGCCTGGGTGGGATTGTGGTCGGTGCAGACACGATGGGCCGAATGGCCTCCTTCTGCACTGTAGGGTTTCTATGATTCTATGACACCTGACTAGGCGTAGAGAGAATACGGTTAAAGCACCTCAGCGGAGATAGTGGTGGTTGCAAGCTTCCTCAGTGGGGAATGGGGAGGGTCAGGAGGGATGGAAAATGCCTCAGGATGATGAGTAGGAGTGAAGACAAAGGGATCCAGGCCTAGGTGATGCTAGAGACCATTGCAGAAGATATAGAAAAGAATGGGAAATGGACATGTGTACCGGGTAGATTAAGGTGCTGGACTTGTTGACTGTGTGCTTTTCTCCCTCAGTTGGCTGGGGGAGGAATACTCCCCTGCACTGCCCATATGGCCGTTGTCTCAGTGACTGTGTTGGTGAACAGCACTTCAGGTCATTTAACCTATGCATTTACATTTCCAAGACAGAGAGCCACATCAAGCCTCGAAAATATAGAATACATGGGCGGGATTTTCCAGCCTCACTCACCCGGAAACTGGAAAATCTGGCCAAGATCAAAGGACCTTTCCATCATCCGCCCCTCGCCCACCGCAATTCCCATGGTGGGCAGGACAGTAAAATTTGCCCCCATGAGTTTAGAAAATATTGAATATATTAAAAATGTACTTGACGTCAACCTTCAGCTTGCCTACGTATTTTTGACAAATTGTGTTTTATTTCAAATGTTCATTATTTTATTTAACAATCCTGTAGAGTTAGTTGCTCCAAATGTTGTGGGTCTGTGCAGCAGTTAATGAATCTCCTTAGAAACAAACAAAACTAGCCATCTTGTATATTGCAATTAGCTTGACAAACTTAAGGCGTTAATTAGATGATCGAAAGGGCAGATAAGCAAGCATCTGTTTGTGGGTTTATTGTCCTGTTAACTGTACGCAGGACTAAGCTTTATTGAAAGTGAAGTTTGCACCAAGCAGTCAAAAAGCATTACCAAAGTTCCATTCACACCAGAGTTCTGACAGACAGCAGCATAAAGCAGTCGGGTGTCTCCTGTCTGTTGTAGAGCCTGTTCGAAAGCCTCATCACGTTGCAGATATACAAGTGAGTCACTGAATGATTCAGTGATTAGTCAAAACCAAAATAGTCACTCCCTCCGTGACTTAACTCATGATGACACCGAACACAAACGAGATTCAGGATCTTGTGGGGTTTTTTCTCCTTCCTGTTCTCTTACTCTGACTGGGTTGCAGTTCCACATCACAGAAGTCTTCTCGTAGCCTGCTTGAGTGGCCATCTGAAGCATTTAACCCTGAGGCATTGACTGTTCGGGAGTGAAAGAGATCAGAGTCAAGTCTGTACTAATCGTAATTAGTGCAGCTTTCTCTCAGGGATCCAGGATAATTTATAAAATGGTTGGATATCTCACTTGATGTTTTTTGTCCCCTAACAAGCCCTTTGCTTCTGGGGCTAGCTGTAATGCCACCTTCTGGTTGAGATCAATCATCTCAACACAGGCTAGTGATCAAAACAGAAATCTTCCTGATTTCAATGTCATTTACTCACTGAACCATCAGTTTAACTCTGGTGATTTTATTTTTGACTTAATAATGTCTCTTCCAGCTGATTGCCTACCATTCTCCTGTCATTCAGGAACGATTTTCAGCGCTTCAAGAATTGAAGTAGTATTTTACAGCAGTAAAGCTGAACATTTTGCACGACTTTAGCACAGTTTTGGTTTTGTAACAACACAATATGTGTACTACAACTATAGCCAAAGCATATTCAGCATTGGATTTCTGAGTAGGCTGTGAGACTAGCTCTGGGAAGTAATTTCACATCACTGGGGCTTCACACCAGCTGAAAGTACTTTCACATCACTTGGGTATCACACCAACTCCAGTATAATTACAAGTGAGGAATTTACAGCACACAAACAGACCGCTAAACTCAACAGGTCTATTCCGGTGTTTATACTCACGCAAGCCTTCCTCCTGCCTTATATCACTGAACCTATCAGCATGTCCTTCTATTCCTTTCTCCCCCCCTTATGTTTATCTAGTTTTCCCTTAAATGCATCTGTGCCATTTACGTCAACAATTTCATGTGGCATCTCAACTATTTCACTTGGCAGCATGTCCCATATTCTCAACACCCTCCGAATTCTGAATTCTCTGAACCAAGCAATTCTAAATTTTAATTATAATTTTAATTGTTTAGAGGTTTCTATCATAAACTTTTAACAAAATGAGCATTTCCTCAGTGACACATAAAAATAATCCTTTATCAGCAGGATGCTGGTTAATAAGTAGATACAACAACTGTGTTCTCGATAATCTGACAGTGGTAGAAGCTTGCAGTGTTCTTCTGGATTGTTAAATCATGTAATTCTAAAATGGGTACAAGTATCAAATGAATATTTGCAGTACAACTAAAGCATTTGTGACCATTAATGATTTAGATCTGTGTCACAACAGTGCAGTCTATCTGGACATTATCTGCATTCAGTCAGTCACTGTGGAACTCGCTTCTTACAGTAACAGGTCACTTCACCATATGGATCCAACAAAAGGATAGTTCTTCAATTTTAGTAACGTGAGATGTGTACTTTCTCTGGAAGAAGTGACTAACTGTTGTAACAGCTCACTGAGTTAGTCAGGTACACATCATCATATCCAGATTCGTGCCTGTTGAGTTTCCTCGGTTTTTGATTAAACTGGTCAGAACATCTCACTCAGATAAATTTGAACAGAATAAAGAAGAATCAAGGGATGCTGGGATAATGCAGGAAGGTGTAGCTGGAATAGGAGATCAGCCACAATCTAATTGAATAGCTTGAAGGGGCCAAATAGCTTACTCCTTTCTTACATTCTTATGCTTTTTCTGTTCAGAAGCAATAACAGCATATCTATGATACATGCACCATATGAACGACCCATTGTGTACAGTAACTTACCATTAAAAGCTTGGGGGGTGAATTTGGTCTTAGGTGGCCTTGATTGTCTCAGAGAGTAATCCATAGGCATCAGAAAAGAAGGTCAGTTGGGTGTGAAATGGGTTGTGGAGTCACGAGCACTTCTACACAAGAATGATTTCACTCCCTCCATAATTGTTTTTATCAGCCTTGGGTATATCCAAACATTTCCATTCAAACCTTTCTCTATATATCTTGTTTTCAGGGATTGACCATTAAACCACTTGTTAAATGGCTGAAGGTGAAGCGGAGTGATCATCACAAGCCAACACTTAATGAAGAGTTGCACGAACGTGTAGGTATACAGAACCTAGTCGGTTTTCTGCCAGGAACCCGACCATTTTGTTGGTGTGAATTCAATTTGTCACCCGTTAATTTCCTCTGTTGTGACAAGTGCATTTTCTCACACTCTCACTGACATCCAGCCTACCAAGCAGTGCATAGATGTTGGTACTTGGGGGCAGGAATTTTGTTCTGGAGTTAGGAGTTAGTCAAGGTCGAATCTCGGTCCTGAACATATACTGTGTCAGAAATATTCACCTGACTTAATTTTCAAAGCACTGGGTAATGAATGGCCAGGGAACACACTTCTCGATTAAGGATGGCGGGTGATCTCCTGATTTTTTCTTTGCAAAAATATACTTTATTCATAAAATATCTAAAAGAACATTACAAAACATTTCAAAATGGCCATTACAGAAAGTGCAATGATATTCAAATTTTCTACATGGATCATGTTGCACTCTGAGGTGCTTCAATACAGTTGTGATGCATGCAATATTCACTGTATACATTCAATGCGAGTCATAGAGCCTGAAGCATTCTGTATTGCTGTGGAGATGCCAGCGTTGGACTGGGGTAAACACAGTAAGAAGTCTCACAACACCAGGTTAAAGTCCAACAGGTTTATTGGCTTTTGCTACCAAATAAACCTGTTGGACTTTAACCTGGTGTTGTGAGACTTCTTACTGCATTCTGTATTTCCAGCCCCTCGGTGCACTATGGCTGAAAGACATTTCGACAGTGATATTTCCCCATTGCACCTTTGCTACCCCATTGCTTTGGTGCATTCCTTCAGCATGTGTGACAATAAAGGATGATGTCTGTTCTCCAACTTGGTTGCACGGTTAATAAAGAGTGCAGCGAGGAAATTGCAGTAGATTTGAAGCAGTTTGATAATCATGAGTACCATATTGCCAAAAATCAGACAACAGGAGGAGAATCCAAGCTCTGGAGTCTCGCCCTCCACAATAAGCCCAAAATTTCAGTCATGTTTTTAATTGGGATTTGGTCACTTCCTTTGCTTTCCTTTCCCTCTAGGGTGTCCCCAGTCTGGCACCACTGATAGAAGACTTTGCAGCAGAGATTGCAATATTGTAGTTTTGTATTTATCAACAGTGACGTCAGTTCAGTTTTACTAGCTGAAGCGAATCCTGGACACCCATGCAATGAGAAATCCCAGATAATGGAGGCCAAACAGTTAATTACCTACCTGGATATATTAGTTGAAATCCAGAAAACTAAGTTTTTCCATTTTTTGCAGTTAAACTTTGGGCTGGATTTTCCAGCCGCGCTCACGCCAAGACCGGGAAATCCCACCCGATGTCAACGGACCTTTGCACGGCCTGTGTCCCGCCCGCTACAATTCCCATGACGGGCAGGACGGGAAATTCCACCCAATGTGTTAAACAGAACCTTCTCTGTCTCTATGGAAACAGACTTAACTAAAGGTTGCCTTAGCATCTCATGTTTCTTTAATGTTACCTATCTACATTTTGTTTATAATGAGTTTACAACAGCATTATTGGCAATTAAGACTGTTGCTTCAGAGTGTAGCGACTGTATCTTGCTTCTATAGTGATCCTGTGTATGCTTTAAACAGTTGGCACTTGGCTTATATGGGAATCATCGAGATTTGTGGCCATTTATTCATCAGCAGCAAGTTCGTTCTTAGGAATCTGACACCACCTTTTGCTTCTTATTTTCAAAGGCTTTTGACCACATTCTGGCAGCTGTAGAAGATATTGTAGGTCACCATGGTTACCATTATTGGAGAGACAAGTGAGTAACAAACTAAACAACTCATTTACATGAATTTCTATTCAGTCAATTCAAGAAAGGAAAAGTGGCTGTATGAAAGCTTTCGAATTATATTTCATATAAATCATAATTTACCATAAATTATTCTTTTGTGGAGATGTCTTGTAGACTGATAGTGCACAGAACTGCCTGGTTCAGTATTTTCATTGTACCATCATTCATTTGCTGAGTTGGATTTCTCAGATAACTATCTTTTTGCTTATGTTATCTATGTGAAGATCTCTAATTAAATTTGAAATTTATGGAACAAAAACTCCTTATTATGAATTGCAATGATTCCACAACTGAATGTAGAATTTAGCTATTTATGTATCTGTGTGTTTAAGAAATAAGCACTTTTAAAAATACATATATATTTTTACTAATATTCCTATTGATGTGCAATTTTTTTGATTTAGGGTAAAAACATTTCTCCTAAGAAAAGTAGAGAAAATACTTCCTTTGTTAAAGTTTTCACAATCTCCCAAGCCCTTCAAAGCAAGTTAATTGCTTTTGAACTGTACTAACTGACTTTTCTGTCACTTGTCTCCTTTCATAAGGAAAGATGTAAATGTGTTAGAAGTAGTTCAGAGGAAGGTTTATTAGACAAATTCCAGGCAGGTTGTCGTATCAGGAAATGTTGCAGAGGTTAGGTTTGTATCCATTAGAATTTAGAAGAGTAAGAGGCGACTTGATCGAAACCTTTAAGATCCTGAGGGGCATTGACAGGGTGGATGTGGAGAGGATGTTTTCTCTTGCTGAAGAATCTAGAATAGGGGTCACTGTTTAAAAATAAGGGGTTGCACATTAAGACAGAAGTAAGGAGAAATGTTTTCTCTTAGAGAGTTGTGTGTCTCTGAACTCTCTTCCTCAAGAGATGGTGGAAATAGAGAGGGCAATTCTCGCATCCCGACGCATGCGCGTCTCCCACAGCCGGAGACCAGGCGCAGTTGGGACCGTGTTGGAAACCGGCGAGAAGAGAGTTAAGTAATTTAAATCTTTTTAAAATGTATTTTAAATGTGATTATCGGGCCTGGCATGGAATTCTCCGGGCCCGATAGCATCTCCCACCTCGCCGGGTGTATTTCACTCCGGCGGGGTTTAGAGTAGCTCCCCACATTCAGGGGACTAGCAGGAGACCCCGCCAGAGTGAAGGGGAAGGCAAACGGGGCCCTCTGGGGGTCGGGCGGTGGGGGGAGTGGTGCCCCTGGGCATGGGCACCCTGCCAGTGCCAGCCTGTGCCCCTGGCATTGCCCAAGGGGCAAAGTACCAATGCCCAGGGGGCACCTTGGCACTGCCCACTGGGCATCGGGCAGTGCCAAGGGGCCGGGGCCTATTGTGGCTGGGACCTGGAGGCAGTTGGTGGAGGGGGAGGGAGGGTTCCCGCTGCCACTCTGCATTGGGATCAGTCAGGGCCGGAGGGAGGCCAGCGATTGGGGGGGGTGGTCTGCTGGGGGGGTGGTTGGAGGGGGGAGGGGTCTGCCTCCCAGGGATCGGAGGGGGGTGAGGGGATCGCTACTGCTGGGTGGGTAGGGGGGGGGGTGGGGGCTGGATATCAGGGCGCATCTGGACGCACCATGGTCGGGGCTGGCGATTGCGCTGGCCAGCAAATGGGAGATTGATAGATCGGGGCCACTGCGCATGTGCAGAGTTCCGGAGCTGTCAGACTCTGACGTGAATAGGCCCCGTCCCCCGAGCTTTTAATGAGATTCATGATTGTGACCTCTGCATTGCACAGAGTGGGGAGATTTGGGTCTGAAGTTGAACTGAAAAAACAGTCAGGATTTAGACCAGTTTTCTCACCAATTCAACACTTTTGGGAGAATCGCCCCCAGAGTCTTTGAATATTATTAAGACAGGATTGTGGGGTCGTATCAGCCATGATCTGATTGAATAGCGAAGCAGGCTTGAGGCACCAAATGGCCTACTGCTAATTCATATCTTCATAATGTAGTCAAATATTGGCGGGGAATTTCTGTCCCGGCAGAGGACTGTGGCAGGATCCACCACTGGAGATTCAGCGGCCCAGCAAAAAGTCCATTGACTTTGGATGGGAGTGGGCGATCCTGGCGGTGGGCAGGGCAGGAAAATCCCACCATTTGTTGTAACTTAGGGAAAAATTGCTTTGAGAAAATTTCTATCTGTTGCAGGGGTGGGGGATGGGGACAATGATGAAAAAGAATTATTTTGTAACAGACAATTATTCCAGGGCAGACACATTTCTGAAAGAAGCAAGAATGGCCCAGGAATGCAGAGAAAGTTCTTCGATTGGGAGTCATAAATGGCCATGTTTGAATCTGCTTCTCTCTGGAAGATAACTCTTGTCAGCTGATCACTGAGCAGTTGGACCAAACCCCTGGTGAAGCTGAGGTCTTTCATTTGGAGAAGGAGTATCATTTAACTCACCATCTTACAGCCAAACTTCTTGACTAGCTCTGGAATATTGCCAATGGTAAAATCTGAGGTGGAAACTAATTTGAAGCCTATCCAATGTTTTCAATAGGACACAGGTTTGTGGTGATTGAGAAGCTGTCAAGAAGAGAAAATGAGGCCAATACAGTTTTTTCATTTTGGTTGAGATTTGCTCTCTTGTGTGGTCATAAAAGATGCCTTGACACTTCTCAAAGTACAGAAAGGGAGTTCTCCCAGTGTCTTGGCCAACACTCATCCCTGAACCAACATCATTAAAACAGATCATCTGGTCATTGTTATGTGTGTGAGTTTGCTATGCACAAATTGCCTGTTGTGTTTCCTACATTAAAAGAGTGACTACACTTCAAAAGTACATCATTGGCTGTAAAACATTTTAGGATGTCATGGGTTATGAAAAGCACTATATAAATGCATGTTTTTAGTTCTATATTGTGCATGTGTCTGCAGGAAGACTGAATTTCTACAGGCAAAAAAATGGTTAGGAACCCAGTTACTATAGAGTAAAAGGTTAACATCAGAAGCACACTGTGCTGATGTAATGATGATTTAACATCACATGATGAAGTAACAGGGATCTGGAGGAAGGAGAAGTTCCAACATCATGCAGCGGTCTTAATATGTTTATAGAATCTATAAATAAAGAGTTATGATCTTAGCAATCTATAGTCTTAAGGAGTTTACTTGGGGACTGTAGACAAGCCACAAAGAACCCCACCTAGCCCCTAAACACACAACAAAACCTGGTGGCAGTGGACAGTGAGTAAAAGACGGAGTAAACGTTCCAAGAAGCAGCTACAGACTCAGCATTGGCACTATCAGTGGAAAAAGAAGTGTTTACTTCTGTGAAGAAAATGATGGAGAGATAAGGATATTGGCACATACCTACTAAAAGCCGACTCCACAGGGTGGATAATATCAAAGGGAAAGAAATAGTATAAATGTAGAACACTAACTGGGGGAAAGAAAGGAAAGGGGAAGCAGCTAACATCAGAGCTGCAGCAGTTGAGAAAATCTGGGAGATTGTACCATGGGAGTCCTTGGAGACCAGCCAGGTGCTGGGGCACTTTGGTAGAAGAGGAGGGTGGAGGGAAAAATTCATGATCAAGGATTAGGGTTGGGAGCAAGGGATGGGTGTTGGGCAGTGGTCTATCTTATTAGGGTGGAAGGAATAAGAGAGAAGCGGTGAGGGAAGCCACTTCTGAAACTTACCCACCCTGAAGTTGAGATTCTGGCCTCTACCTTCTGGAAATGCCCTGGCACTGACCTGGAGAACCTTGTGGGGGTGGGGGCTCTGCCAGTGATCTAATGAAAGAGCGTGTATTCGGTAATATTGAGCTGTATCATCAACGATCTCTCTCTTGCCTGCCAGATTACTGACTCACTTAGTTATTAACATTCCTTAGCTTTGACAGATGAGCCAATTATGCAATGGAGTGTGTTTGTGGCAATGATTAGCAGTCAACAGCTAACTCTTTGTGTGCTGAACTCCCCATTATGTCAATCCCAAGGGTTGTCTGCAGCATTTGCTGCAAATGCGAGCAGATACACAACATCCCTGACACAGGACAAAGGCCTCAAAACTCAGCAGGTTGTCCTGCTCCAACAGGCCTTGTCGCAGTGGCATCATCACAGGACACACTCCCCCTTGACAGGGTTGTGCACAGGGCCTTACAGATAACCATGGGGCAGTTCCCTGCATCTTTCATGAGAACCAAAGCTGATGCCAGTAGAAGCATAGAATCCCGACAGAAGAAGGCCATTCACCCCAACTCTCAGACAGAGCACCCTACCCATCTTACCCAGCCCACGTCCTGCCCTATTCCTATAACCCCACACATTTATCCCACTAATCCCCCTAACCTACACATCTTTGGACCAGAGGAAACCCATGCATGTACGGGGAGAACATGCAAACTCCACACAAACAGTCGCCCAAGACCTGGAATTGAATCAGGGTCCCTGGCGCTGTGAGGCAGCAGTGCTAATCACTGTGCTACTGTGCTGCCCATATAGGGTGAAGAGGGTCCTGCATGGATCTCGTCCATTCGGGGAGAGTTCCTTGGAGTGGAACTAAGTGTGATGGCCAACACAGCAGTTAGGGACCATGGAAAGGATGCTCTTCAGGATGGCTGGGCAATTGGAGTCAACTGCACAATGTTTGCCCTTTCTCTTTCTTCTACAGTAGTGAGTACAGCGAGGGAGAGATGGAGCCAGTAGAACTGGCTGAGATCCTTCTCATCTTGAGGCTATGAAGGTGCCAAAGTTTGCTTCTCTGGAAGAAGCAGCAGAGCCCTGAGAAGGAAGGGATGGCAATGCCTGTTCCACAGCAGAGGGGAAACCATTGAGAGCAGCTGTTAGGAGGTGCCATGTTCAGACCAGGATTTACAGAAAGTGCCTAACTTTCCTGTACCTGAGTAAGAATCGGTGTCAGAGGAGACTCCACATGTCAAGGGTCATGGTCACTCTCCTGTGCCACCTGATCCAGGAGTTGACACCACATGGACCTGGTGGATACCCACTGCCTGTCGCCCTGAAAGTGACAGCCACCTTGAACTTTTTTGTGAGTGGCTCCTTTCAGGGCTCCACTGGCGACCTTTAGGGCATCTCACAGGCCTCTGCACTTAAGTACATTAGGGAGGTTATGGATGCACTTTTTGCGAGGGCTAACAGCTTCATAAATTTTAACCGGGACTAGACAAGCCAGAGAGCAAGGGCCTTGGAATTCTCCTAGATTGCTGGCTTCCCACAATTGCAGGGAGACTTTGAGTGCACGTACGTGGCTCTCTGATCCCCTATGCATCAAGGAGTCTCATTTATTAACTTTCACTCCATTAACATTCAGCTCATCTGTGACCACACAAACTGCATCTTCCAGGTATGCACTAGATTCTCAGGAAGCATCCACGACAGCTTCATCATTGGCTGCTCAGAGATGCCCAAGGTATTTGAGGGAGCGCAGCATGTACAAGGTCTGGCTCCTCGGGGACAAGGGGTATGTCCTGAGGATGTGGCTGACAACGCCTGTGTGGAGGCCACAGAGTGCAGCAGAGACCCGATATAACGAGACTCTTGCAGCCATTCGCACTTTGATTGAGCATGTTATT
This sequence comes from Mustelus asterias, assembly GCF_964213995.1. NCBI lineage: Eukaryota > Metazoa > Chordata > Chondrichthyes > Carcharhiniformes > Triakidae > Mustelus > Mustelus asterias. The sequence goes on along the minus strand of NC_135804.1, from coordinate 50,962,585 downwards.
GGATATTGAAGATGAAGTTCTGGTGCCTGGACCAGTTAGATGGAGCCCTGCAATACACGCCCCAGAGATTTCGCACATCATGGTCGTCTGTACTCTCCACAATTTGGCGCTTCAGTGGAATGAGGGGCTGGCCAAGGAGGAGATGGATGAGCAGCACATCTCCTCTGATGAGGAGGATGTTGAGGTGGCTGATAATGAGAAGCCCCTGGAGGATGCAGAGGGAAGCCATCGTGCAATGGTGAGGGCCAGAAGGGAGAGGAGAGCTCGAGATACGTTGATAACCTCATGCTTCACTGATGACCAGGATTATGGTGACCACCAGATCCCCATCATGGGAGATGGGTCTTGCTGCTGTTTGCTGACACCACTCACACAGACCTGATATGGCTCGTGTCATGGTTGGGCAGCATTTGCCCCTAATCCCAACACTGCAGGAAGACACCTCTTCAGTGTGCATGGTGGAGAATTTACCTGAGCTGCTCTCCAGGCTGGTGTCTATTGTCCTGCTGGTCAATGCCCTGGGCTGCTCCCCTGCTGTGTCTGCAAGAGAAAGGAAATGGCATCAGTGTATAGAAGGGCATAAAGATATAAAAGACCAAACTCACATGAGGTTGTTGAGAAGGATGATGGTATAATGGGTCCTCACTCTTGGGTCCTCACTGACTCCCCACCTCCCTCTTGGTGCAGGAGCGGTCCTCATTCTCCACAGCCAGCTGGAGGGCTCCCTCCGCAAATGGCAAGATGATTTTGAGCTTGGCCATTCTTCTGCCCATCTGTGCTCTCTCCCTTTTATTGTGAACCAGCTTGTCCTGTAAGAGAACAAGTGGGGAGAGTGTAAGCAGGCCATGTGCCAGGTCAGATGGTAAGGGTGCCTGACATGTGTGGCGAGTGGCTGGGAGCAGCAATGTGAGGAGGAGAGGAACCAATAGGAGATGAGAAAGTATGTGGGGGGGTGAGTGGTAGTGCTCCTTGAGGTGGCAGTGAGTGAGCTCCCGGTGGATGTGCAATGGGTGTGTGAGTGAGTGAGCGGAGATTGATGGGAAGAGTGACTTACCCTGGCTGAGCAGAGGAGATCACCCTTTCCTGCACTGGACTCGCATCCTCTTGTGCATGGAGCTGGCGCTAACCAGTGCTGCCACTGCCTCTCATATGAGTTTGGTGACCATACTGAGGGCCTCCTCACTGTCTGAGGGTACAAGATGTGACGCCTCTCCTCGGCAGAATCAAGCATTTGGGTCAGGGCTCCCTCTGAGATTCTTGGAGCAGCCTTCCTTGCAGTCACTCTCCGTGCAGGACATGGAACAAGTTCTGAGGAGATGTTTAAATGGAATAATTGAAGCACTCAGCTAATGGTGGGATGGGTGAATCAGATTCCACCCGCCACAGAGGTGGCGTGAAACCCTTGCAAAAAATGTTTTCTTCTTTTTTTCTCTGTGTGTTTAAAGGGGCAATTATGAGTGTGAGGCCAGTATGTTGTTCCCAATGTAGGATGTGGGAGGTCCTGGAGGCTCCTAGCCTCCCGGACGACCATATATGTGCTGGGTGTGTTGAGCTGCGGTTCCTAAGGGACCATGTTAGGGAACTGGAATTGCAGCTCGAGGACCTTCGCCGGGTTAGGGATAGTGAGGAGGTCATTGACAGGAGCTATCGGCAGGTGGTCACACCGGGACCACGGGAGGAGGGTAACTGGGTAACAGTGAGGAAGGAGAAAGCTCGGTTGATGGTGAGCACCCCGGTGGATGTGCCCCTTAATAATAAGTACTCCTGTCTGAGTACTACTGGGGTGGACAGCCCACCTGGGGGAAGCAGCGGTGGCAGTGTCTCTGGAGCTGAGCCTGGCCCAGTAGTGCAAAAGGGTAAGGAAAGGAGGGTAGTGCTAATTGGGGACTCTACGGTGAGGGGGTCAGATAGGCGTTTTTGCGGACACAGACGGGACTCTCGGATGATGGTTTGCCTCCCTGGTGCAGGGGTCCGGGATGTCTCTGGTCGAGTCCCAGAAATCCTGAAGGGGGAGGGAGAGGAGCCGAAGGTCGTGATGCATATAGGTACTGCTGATATAGGTAGGAAGAGGGAAGGGGTCATGAAAAGAGAATATAGGGAGTTAGGTAGACAGCTGAGAAAGAGGAATGCAAAGGTAGTAATCTCGGGATTGCTGCCTGTGCCGCGGGAGAGTGAGAACAGGAATCGGTGGAGAATGAATGCGTGGCTGAGGGACTGGAGCAAGGGACAAGGATTTGGGTACTTGGATCATTGGGACCTCTTTAGGGGCAGGTGTGACCTGTTTAAAAAAGACGGGTGGCACTTGAATCCCAGGGGGACCAATATCCTGGCGGGAAGGTTGGCTAAGGCTACTGGAGAGACTTTAAACTAGAAAGGTTGGGGGGAGGGAATCGAAATGAGGGGACTGAGAGCGAGGAGGTTAGCTCGCAAATAGATAAGGAATGTAAACAGGGTAAGAGGGAGGTTAGGCGAGTGATGGAGAAGGGAAGTGCTCAGGCTGAAGGTCTGAGATGTGTCTATTTTAATGCCAGGAGTGTAGTGAATAAAGTGGATGAGCTTAGAGCGTGGATTGCTGCTTCGAATTGTGATGTGGTGGCCATTACGGAGACTTGGATGTCTCAGGGACAGGACTGGGTGCTTCAGGTGCCGGGTTTTAGATGTTTCAGGAAGGACAGGGAGGGAGGCAAGAGAGGGGGGGGAGTGGCACTGTTGATCAGGGATAGTGTCACGGCTGTAGAGAAGGTGGACGCCGTGGAGGGATTGACTACGGAGTCTCTGTGGGTGGAGGTTAGGAACAGGAAGGGGTCGGTAACGTTGCTGGGTGTTTTCTATAGGCCGCCCAACAGTAACAGAGATGTTGAGGAGCAGATGGGGAAACAGATCCTGGAGAGATGTAGGAATAACAGAGTTGTCGTAATGGGAGATTTTAATTTCCCAAACATAGATTGGAATATCCCTAGGGCTAGGGGTTTGGATGGAGAGGAGTTTGTTAGGTGTGTCCAGGAGAGTTTCCTGACACAGTATGTGGATAAGCCTACTAGAGGAGAGGCTGTACTTGATCTGGTGCTGGCTAATGAACCTGGACAGGTGGAGGATCTCTCGGTGGGTGAGCATCTTGGGGATAGCGATCATAATTCTATCTCCTTCACGATAGCATTGGAAAGAGATAGGATCAGGCAGGCTAGGAAAGTGTTTCTCTGGAGTAAAGGGAAATACAGTGTCATCAGGGAGGAAATTAGACGGGTAAATTGGAAGGAGGCATTCTTGGGGAAAAGTACCGAAGGAAAGTGGAGGATTTTCAAGGATTGTTTGTCTGGAGCTCTGCATGACAACGTTCCGATGAGACAGGGGGGTGTTGGTAGGGTACGGGAACCGTGGTGCACGAAGGTTGTGATGAACCTGGTGAATAAGAAAAGAGAGGCGTACAGAAGGTTCAGAGAGCTAGGAGGTGTTAAGGATTTAGAGGAGTATACGGGATGTAGGAAGGAGCTTAAGAAGGAAATTAGGAGAGCGAGAAGGGGTCATGAGAAGGCCTTGGCGGGTAAGATTAAGGAGAATCCCAAGGCTTTCTACAAATATGTCAAGAGTAAAAGGATGAGATGTGAAGGCATAGGACCCTTAAAAGGTGAAGGGGGAAAAGTTTGTGCGGAACCGTTAGAAATGGTGGAGCTGCTTAATGAATACTTTACCTCGGTATTCACGGTGGAAAGGGATCTGGGTGGTTGTACTGCTGGTTTGCGGTGGACAGAAAGGATCGAGCATGTGGACATAAAGAAAGAGGATGTGTTGGAACTATTGAATGGCATCAAGGTTGGTAAGTCGCCGGGACCGGATGGGATGTACCCCAGGTTACTGTGGGAGGCGAGGGAGGAGATTGCGGAGCCTTTGGCGATGATCTTTGCATCGTCGATGGAGACGGGAGAGGTTCCGGAGGATTGGAGGATTGCAGATGTGGTCCCTATATTCAAGAAAGGGAACAGGGACAGCCCGGGAAATTACCGACCGGTGAGTCTAACCTCAGTGGTTGGTAAGTTGATGGAGAGGATCCTGAGAGACAGGATTTATGATCATCTAGAGAAGTTTAGTATGATCAAAAGTAGTCAGCACGGCTTTGTCAAGGGCAGGTCGTGCCTTACGAGCCTGGTTGAGTTCTTTGAAAATGTGACCAAACACATTGACGAAGGAAGAGCGGTGGATGTGGTCTATATGGACTTCAGCAAGGCGTTCGATAAGGTCCCCCATGCAAGACTTCTTGAGAAAGTGAGAGGGCATGGGATCCAAGGGGCTGTTGCCTTGTGGATCCAGAACTGGCTTGCCTGCAGAAGGCAGAGAGTGGCTGTGGAGGGGTCTTTCTCTGCATGGAGGTCAGTGACCAGTGGAGTGCCCCAGGGATCTGTTCTGGGACCCTTGCTGTTTGTCATTTTCATAAATGACCTGGATGAGGAAGTGGAGGGATGGGTTGGTAAGTTTGCTGACGACACCAAGGTAGGTGGTGTTGTGGATAGTTTGGAGGGATGTCAGAAGTTGCAGTGAGACATAGATAGAATGCAAGACTGGGCGGAGAAGTGGCAGATGGACTTCAACCCGGATAAGTGTGTAGTGATCCATTTTGGCAGATCCAATGGGATGAAGCAGCAGTATAATATGAAGGGTACCATTCTTAGCAGTGTAGAGGATCAGAAGGACCTTGGGGTCCGGGTCCATAGGACTCTTAAATCGGCCTCGCAGGTGGAGGATGCGGTCAAGAAGGCGTACGGCGTACTGGCCTTCATTAATCGAGGGATTGAGTTTAGGAGTCGGGAGATAATGCTGCAGCTTTATAGGACCCTGGTTAGACCCCACTTGGAGTACTGCGCGCAGTTCTGGTCACCTCATTACAGGAAAGATGTTGAAGCCATTGAAAGGGTGCAGAGGAGATTTACAAGGATGTTGCCTGGATTGGGGGGCATGCCTTATGAGGATAGGTTGAGGGAGCTTGGTCTCTTCTCCCTGGAGAGACGAAGGATGAGAGGTGACCTGATAGAGGTTTACAAGATGTTGAGAGGTCTGGATAGGGTAGACTCTCAGAGGCTATTTCCAAGGGCTGAAATGGTTGCTACGAGAGGACACAGGTTTAAGGTGCTGGGGGGTAGGTACAGAGGAGATGTCAGGGGTAAGTTTTTCACTCAGAGGGTGGTGGGTGAGTGGAATCGGCTGACGTCGGTGGTGGTGGAGGCAAACTCGTTGGGGTCTTTTAAGAGACTTCTGGATGAGTACATGGGATTTAATGGGATTGAGGGCTATAGATAGGCCTAGAGGTGGGGATGTGATCGGCGCAACTTGTGGGCCGAAGGGCCTGTTTGTGCTGTGGCTTTCTATGTTCTATGTTCTAAATTGCTAGAAATACAGCGGGGAATCCCACTAGTGCCACCAGTGGGCTACACTTGCTTTTCCTGTCCGAGTTGACATTTAGCCAAAAAATCAGAAAATTCCACCCTTGGTCTCAGAGAATTAAGGGACATGGAGAGCGGGTGGGAAATCAAGTTAAAGGCAAAGATCAGCAATGTTCATATTGAATGGCGGAGCAGGCTCAATGGGCCAGGTGGCCTATTTCTGCTCCTATGTTTTATATTCTCTTGTTCTATAAGGATGCGAGTGATCTTTGCCAGATTACTGCAAAATGGCGGGGGAAGAAATGAAAATCTGTCCTCTTGCTCAGCAGTTCATTTTGCCTATCAGCTTTCTTAAGGTTCTTATTAAATATGCTTGAGAATATATTGCATTTAAAGAGAGTACTACAATATTTATATATGGTTTATAGCCATTTGGTGGATACATTATTCGTACTTTGTCCCTCCAGCTTTTAAGTTCTGCTACATTTCTTTGAACTATATTACAGAATTATTATACAGCAAAGTACAACAGGGCGTAGTAGCTTTAACCAAGAATAAATTACTTTAAAACAGGAAAACCGACAAGTCTAGAAATTACTATTGATATTATCATGTTCATTCTTTCATCTGTTATTTTTACACCGGCTTCAATCACTTATTTTAAATAAGTTAACTGATCTACTAAAGTAACAGAGGGCAATTATAATAATTCAATGAGCATTTTCATTAATAATACCAACAGTAATCTACATAATTCCTAACACTCTATCACAATATACAATTTCAGTGTTTGTGTATTGTAACTTTATGAAGATTCATCCAGCCGTAATAAATCATAATGTTGTGTTATACATCAAATTGCAATAGGGATTACATATCCCCTGCTCCTATCTAAATATATTACAGAGTCACATATTGCTCAGTTTTATTAAAATATTTCAAAAATAACTTGTATTGAGGTGGTACCTTTAACCTAGTGAATGATCCCTGGGTGCTTCACAGGGAGCTGAAGACATGGTTGTCAGTTGTGGAGTGATTAAAAACGGGGATGCTCAAGGTCAGAATTGGAGAAGGGCAGAGATCTCAGTGGGTTGCAGAGCTGGCGGTGGTTACAGAGGTTGGGAGGGACAGGTCATGGAAGGATGTGAAAACAATCTTGAGAGTTTTAATATTGGGCCATTGTTTAATTGGAGCCTGTTAACCGTATCTGCGAGCATTGGGTCATCACAATTTAGTATGAATAGGGTCGAAGGCACAGGAGGTGGGTCTTATGGAAAGTTAAGTTGAGGAGGGCTGAGGATTGATAAGAGAGAATCTGGAGAAAGTTGTCAGTTCAAGGCTAGAACAAGGTGAAATTGGAGCAAGACCCATCTCCCATGATGGGGATCTGGTGGTCACCGTCATCCTGGTCATCAGTGAAGTGTGAGGTTATCGGGATGTCCCGAGCTCTCCTCCCCCTTCTGGCCCTCACCACTGCATGATGGCCTCCAAAAGTATCCTCCTCCCTGTCCCCTATAGCCACATGCTCTAGGGTTGCCAGTAACTGATTTTGCGGCTGCACTACATGTTATCATCAGTGTGTAGAAATTCAAAGCTTCAATAAATCTCATTGGGACAGTACATGCAATTATATTCTTGTTGTTTAGCGTTTTACAGGATACATAATCTCTCCTGGTGGTAATCCACATCTGGGGAGGGTGCGATTCTCCCAAAACAATTCAAAGTGTCGATTTCGCGTGAAAACTGGAGCAAACCACGCTGGTTTTTTCAGTGGAAATTCAGAGAAGAATCTCCCACACTCTGTGCACAGCAGAGTGCACTAGCGTAAATCGTGTGAAAAATCAGTCAGTGGGGCCTATTCCTGCTGGAGAGGCCGGCAGCATAGCGCTAAGTGGGTCACTGCGCATGCGCCAATCTATCAGTGCCGAGATCGGCGCATGTGCAGTAGCCCCGCACTGCCGGCCTCCCGATTGTTGGCTAGCTCTATCGCTGGCCAGCTCCGTGATCTCCACAACGCCACCCCTCCCCCCATAGCCCAATCACTGAACCCCCCCCCCCCCCCCCCCCCCCCACCCCAAAGCATACCTGGGCCCAGCCCCGACCACTCCCAAACCACCATGATGGCCAGCCCCCATTGCTGGCCTCCCTCCCTCTGCTCGTGATCCCAAAGTGCAGAGTTGCAGCGGGACCCCCCCCACCTCCACCAATTGCCCCCTCTGGCCCCATCCCCATTAGGCCCCGGCCCTTTGACACTGCTTCATGCCCGATGGGCAGTGCCAAGGTGCCCCCTAGGCATTGGCACTTTGCCCCTTGGGCAGTGCCAAGGTGCCCAGGCTGGTACTGCCAGGGTGCCTATGCCTGGGGAATCCCCCCCCCCCCCCTACTCCCACTGCCTGACCCACTGAGGGGCCTCGATGGCTCCTCTTCACTCCAGCAGGGTTGGGCCGCCAGCTCCCCGAAAGTGGGGAGCCACTGTAAACCCCGCTGGAGTGAAACACGCCTGGCGGTGGGGGAGGGAGGCTATGATATTTAAATTAGATTTGCATGCTCCTTTGCATGCCTAATGCAGCTCCGTGCCTATTTCCGATGCTCGGGGCTGGACGCCTAGCGCAGATCGCGCTAATCCGGCCCCAGTGAAATCTTCCAGTCTGTCGCGCTAATTTTTTGGCAATGGGAGAATCGCCCCCCTGGCCCATTGTGTGTGTCTCTCCTTCACAATCTGATGCTGCTACACATCTGAAGTGTGATTTTTATTCGCTATCTGCGCTCCAGCAGAGGAGTTGAGATTTGAACAGGATAGAGAGGGGCTGATGATGATTTGTTAATTATGGTGAGTGCAGCTGCCGATTGCCTGGCAGCTAAGCAGCACAGAGTGGTGACAATCAGACAGGTACAACTGCTGAGATATCATTTAGAGTTTTAATAGGTCAGGTTCAGTTGAGGACAATATGTAATCACTGTGGTTCAATATTAGAATTTTCTAGAATTTACTTCTAATGTATTCTGCTGCATGCTGGTAAATTAATGAATTTAATCAAATTTTCAATCAGCTGACAATAATCTTGGTTAAATTCCACATTCCAAAACATTACATTTCAAAAGAGGCCTCATGTTAATTTAAAAGGAACCTCATTGCCTGAATCTGAGATGAGCAACATTAGTCTAATAGTTTGTGTTCTTGCATTGACTCTAAAAGCAGATTGAGGGACATGAGTCATTCCCCACTCACTGGAAACATGTGTAACCTGCCCAGATCAGAGTTCAGATTCCTTCCTGCCTCTTCTGTTTGTCTGTCCTCATTGTGAATAATGTCTCACTTAGTGCTCCTTCCACAAACTCATTAATCATGTACTGCTTGTGGTGTCTCTGCTATCTACATCCACCAGTCAGCTTAAACTGCTGCCTCTGCCCCAATAAGAACTCTATTTTGTTATTTCCCTCAACAGGACTTCTGGGATGTAGAATCAAACAGCGCAGAAGAAGGTCATTCAACCCATCATTCCTGTGCTGACTCTTGGATGGAGCTATCCAATTGGTCTCATTTTCTTGCTCTTTATTCATAGCCTTGCAATTTTTTCTCTTTCAAGTATTTATCCAATTCTCTTCTGAAAGATACTACTTAATCTCTTTTTACCAGCCTTTCAGACACTGCATCCAGATCATCATAACTTGTTGCATTCAAAAAAACAATCCCCTCATTTCCCTTTTTGCCAATACCCTTATATCTGTGTTCTCCGGTTCCTGACCATTCTGCAAGTGGAACCAGTTTCTTTGTTACTATTCTGTCAAACCCTTCATAATTTTGAAGACCTCTATTATATAACCTGTTCTCTGTGAAGGTTGTGGCAGTGACAGTCAATCTGCGGCTACCCCAATGGTCAGGTGAGCTACAGTGAATGTCACCAGACCTTTGAAACAAGGATGACATCAAGCCTAGCCTGGCCAGTCTTTCGCATGAGACCTTTTATACCGGGGCTGCTCAATTGGGTGTAAAAGAACCCATGGCAGCATTTTGAGGAAGAGCAATGGAGCTCTCCCAGTGTTAAACTCTTGAGTTCAGTATTAGTGTTTAGCTCTCAATCAATATCACTTAAAATAAAACAGATTGTCGGATCATTATCACATTACTATTTGTGGGAGTTTTTGTGTGCAAATTGGCTGCCACATTTCCTACATTACAACAGCGAATACACTTCAAAATGTAATACATAGAGTGTGCCAAAGTGTTTTACAGCCAAAGGCCATGAAAGGTGCTAATTAAATGCAGGTTGTTCTTTACAACATAAAAATGGGCAATCATTCACTTGTTGCTCCTCAGTTATTCTTCAGCTGGGTAAACGGAGGAAAGAAAAATATGTCTCTACTTTGGGAGGGAGCATCATCGCTAGGGCTGCAAATCCTCCAGAACTGTCCTGGAGTCCCATAGCATTCAAGATTAATAACCATTGCAAGCTAGGAGAAATATTGAAGAGGCAAGATTTCTTTCATTTTCTTCAAGAAGGAGTCAACCAGAGGATTATGAGCCAGGTTGCTTTCCAATTCACAGAATCATAAAATCCCTACAGTGCAGAAATAGGCCATTTGGCCCATCGAGCTGCACCGACCCAGGTCCTATCCCCGTAATCTCTTGTATTTACCTTGCAAAATCCCCCTGACACATACTAAGGGACAATTTAGCATGGCTAATCCACATAACCTGCGCATTTTGGGACTGTGGGAGGAAACCGGAGCACCCAGAGGAAACCCACACAGACACAGGGAGAGCATGCAAACTTCACACAGTCAGCCGAGGCCAGAATTGAACCTGGGTCCCTGTCGCTGAGAGGCAGAGATGCTAACCACTATGCCATCGTGCCACTCAAATTGGTGTTGGAAAGTGCTGTGAGGTATAGTTAAGGAGCATGAGAGTGGGGTTGGTTGGAGTTCGGAGGTGATGCAATAAGACCTCCAGTTGGCAACCATAATCATCCCTAAAAATACAACCGGGCTGGCCAGGTTTTGGAATTGGCAACCAACCATGCTTCCTGGTCTGACTGCCTGTCAATCCTACCACCTCAGGGAACAACAACAGGGTGTGTAAATTGATTTTGATTTGATTTATTATTGTCACATGTATTAGTATACAGTGAGAAATATTGTTTCTTGCGCGCTATACAGACAAAACATACCGTTCATAGAGAAGAAAAGGAGAGGGTGCAGAATGCAGTGTTACAGACACAGATAGGGTGTAGAGAAAGATCAACTTAATAAGAGGTAGGTTCATTCAAAAATCTGATGGCAGCAGAGAAGAAGCTGTTCTTGAGTCGGTTGGTACGTGACCTCAGACTTTTGTATCTTTTTCCTGACGGAAGAAGGTGGAAGAGAGTATGTCTGGGGTGCGTGGGGTCCTTGATTATGTTGGCTGCTTTTCCAAGGCAGTGGGAAGTGTAGACAGAATCAATGGATGGGGAGCTGGTTTGTATGGTGGACTGGGATTCGTTCACAACCCTGTGTAGTTTCTTGCGTTCTTGGACAGAGCAGGAGCCATACCAAGCTGTGATACAACCAGAAAGAATGCTTTCTATGTGTAGAAATTGGTGAGAGTTGTACCGGACATGCCAAATTTCTTTAGCCTCCTGAGAAAGTAGAGGTGTCGGTGGGCTTTCATAACTGTAGCATCAGCATGGAGGGACCAGGACAGGTTGTTGGTGATCTGACACCTAGAAACTTGCAGCTCTCGACCATTTCCACTTCATCCCCATTGATGTAGACGGGGCATGTCCTCCACTACGCTTCCTGAAGTCAATGACTACCTCCTTCGTTTTGCTGACATTGAGGGAGAGATTATTGTCATCGCACCAGATTCTCTATCTCTTTTCTGCACTCCGTCTCACCATTGAGATCCAACACACTGCGGTAGTGTCATCAGCAAACTTGAAAATCGGGTTGGAGGGGTCATAGGTGTATAAGGGGTATAGTAAGGGGCTGAGGACACTGCACAATATGCCCCCAAATTATTGTCAAAGATTTTCCTGCAGCACATTTATATGCAGGGTGAAAAAAAAGAAAATGCTGGAAATGTCCAGCAGTCATGATATGGAGATGCCGGCATTAGACTGGGATAAACACAGTAAGAGTTTTAACAACACCAGGTTAAAGTCCAACAGGTTTATTTGGTAGCAAATGCCATTAGCTTTCGGAGCCCTGCTCCTTCGTCAGATGGAGTGGATATCTGCTCCCACAAGGCACATAGAGACACAAAATCAATTTACAGAATACTGATTAGAATGCGAATCTTTACAGCTAATCAAGTCTTAAAGATACAGACAATGTGAGTGGAGGGAGCATTAGGCACAGGTTAAAGAAATGTGTATTGTCTCCAGACAGGACAGCCACTGAGGTTCTGCAAGTCCAGGAGGCAAGCTGTGGGGGTTACCGATAGTGTGACATAAACCCAACATCCCGGTTTAGGCCGTCCTCATGTGTGCGGAACTTGGCTATCAGTCTCTGCTCAGCGACTCAGCGCTGTCATGTGTCATGAAGGCCGCCTTGGAGAACGCCTTGGGGAACGCCTTGGGGAACGCTTACGGGCAGAATCTCACTGGCTATCCTGTCTGGAGACAATACACATTTCTTTAACCTGTGCCTAATGCTCCCTCTACTCACATTGTCTGTATCTTTAAGACTTGATTAGCTGTAAAGATTCGCATTCTAATCAGTATTCTGTAAATTGATTTTGTGTCTCTATGTGCCTTGTGGGAGCAGATATCCACTCCATCTGACGAAGGAGCAGGGCTCCGAAAGCTAATGGCATTTGCTACCAAATAAACTTGTTGCACTTTAACCTGGTGTTGTTAAAACTCTTACAATGTCCAGCAGGCCAGGCAGCGTCAGTATATCAGTACAATTTCATCCAGAGCTAGTGAACGAGATTCTCCAGCCTCCCAGCCTTGTGTTTCTTGGCGGTGGAAGGTGGCGTGCTGTACACTGGCAGTGGAATTCTCTAGTTCCAGTGCTGTCAATGGGATTTCCCATTGAAGGCACCCTACACCACCAGGAAACCTGCAGGCAGGGGTGCGCTGCCGGCGGGACCAGAGAATCCCACTGGATTGAACAGCCGGAAAATTCCAGCCCATGTTTCAAGTCTGTGACCTTTCATCAGAACAGCTGCACGCAGCCCTGGACTTTCCAAGGTCACAATGTCAGGAGCTTTAATACCCTGTGCTTTACTGATACTTAGATTTAACTTCATTTATTTTCCACTTCATTGTCAATTCATTCTAAACTTCTATCTGAAACAGAGCATAAGGAAGATATTAGAAATATACATCAATGTGAAATGTGCAGGTTGTGCATTGTGTTTTAATCGTAGTATTTAGAGATTTTTCTTTTAACTTGTTCAAAGACAGATCAATACAAATGAGAAAGGGAGCTTATGTAGTGAAAGTCTCTGTAACTTTCCTGCAGTTTTCTTGTTCTCCCCATTTCACACACTGGGAGCAGCAGCTGAGAGAGTGGGTGGGGTCGGACACAGATCTCTCATTGATGCCTCTCTGTGACCAGATGACAGAAGTTGCCGCTACTATTTGATCATGTCAACAAAGCCCCCTTTTTGTTGCAGCACCTCTGAATTCATCCTTGCTTCAAACCTGCGGCGAATTCACAGTAAATATACACAGTGTAATTGTTTCTGATGTGAGAACAGTGTAACCAGTGCCATCCATGAAGATCAATGCAGGAGATTCTGCTGCGTCTCAAGTGGAGCAGAGATCATTCTGATCCAAATAGTTTGAGCCCATGGGATAAATATAATTTAAAGGAGAAAGAAAGTCGGAGACACTAATCTTAATTCCCAGTATTTTACTAATGACCTGTGTAAAAATCGATACTTGTGTTATTCTGAAATTATTTTGTTGTTATTCGGAAAGCTGAAATTCTTGTGCCAATGTGATCCTTCATCGAGGCCACGAGGAATTCCTTCAACTCTCACACTTTTGATAGTGTGTCAGGAAAGGGAAAGAGACAAATCTAGAACCACGCGATTCTGGGGAAACGTGAAGTATATGTCAACCCTAGCCTGCGATGTGCTTTTAAACAGATTGGGGCAGCTCTGCATTAACTTTCCCTCCAATTCTCCATTTCCCAATGTCATTGGTAAGAATCGCACCAAGTACATGGTTCAAACACATTTATAGATGACCTTTGCATTCGTTGTTCTTGCAGGTGGGAGCACTTTGACAAGAAGTACCTGAGCCAGCTCCTGATGCGCAAGTCAGCCTATAGGATCAAGGATGATATTTGGGACGTGTACCAAAAACTCAATGTCCGTGACGCCATCAGCTTTGTTGACCAGGTACAGTTCTCCATTTTTTTAAAAATGAAGATTATTATAAATTTGAACCAGGAGTGGGTTAGATGCTGGGGTAGCCCAGAGCAAACTGTAGTATTGATGGGGAAGGAACAGGACATCTGAATAATTGCTTAGAATTTACATCAAATAAATGGGCCGCTCGGCCCAACCGGTCTTTGTCAGTATTGAAGCACCACATGATCCTCCTTCTGCTCTTCTATTTAATTTTCTCATCATTTTTATCTAATCCATCTTTGAATATACCAGTGCTATTCATATCAACTATTCTCTGTGGTAGCAGGTTCTGCCTTCTCACCACTCTCTGGCTAGAAAATAAAGTAAGAGTTTTAACAACACCAGGTTAAAGTCCAACAGGTTTATTTGGTAGCAAATACCATCTCCGAGAAAATAAAGAGCAGAAACTTCCAGAACAGCTTTGGATTGCACACAGGTAGCTCACCTATTGGAGAAGGTGGGAAATCTAGGTCTACGGCTATAACTTAAAGGAATGTCTGCCCGGTTTAATGACCTTCACATTGGTGCCAGATGAGGCTAATACCCTCCTCTGCCTTCTCAAGAGCTCTGCCACGCAAGTTTCCAGGAGGAACATAATGAGGCCCTTGCTCCTTGCACACAAGCCTCACATCACTTGCTTGATCCATCTCAAGGACAGTCACCCGACCTATGTGTGGTTCGGGAAGGATCTGGTGACATAAGATGTTAAATATAGTCATTATCTTCACATCCATTGGAAGCACTGCCCCCGTTATACAGATTGCCTCCAGATCAGCTATCAGGGGGTGGCATAGTTTTCATAGTGTGGCAGAGTATAGGGCTAGGAAAGACCATTTCCATCTATCTGGTTAGCTCTAATATTGGAATACAGAATAGACAGTTATCATATATCTACCCCATTTGAAGTCTCCTTCAAATGCTTGTGCAGTTTCTTCTTAAGCTCACTGATTTACACCTACTATCAACCTCCTTCCTGAAATGGATCCTCTGGTTATTTCTGACTTGAATCAGAAAATGAAGGTAAATAAAGGAAATCTGTGTGTGTAATATGTGCAGCAATTGCCACATCTGTCTTTTCTGATCCCCTCAAACTACATAATTCCTATGCCAGTGGAAGTCTGACTTGAAAAGGCATTTGCAACACGAAGGTCATGTAAGAGGAATGAATGAATAAAGATGCAAGTAAAGCAATGTGACGAGCAAAGGAAATCCAACTTGCAAGCCAAAATTTTAAAGTCGATGCTGGGATTTAACACAGCCTTCTGAGAATTGGACAGACCAGGGCCACGTTTTCCCCTATCCTCCTTCCCCACTACAGTTAGGCTCTCCACTGGTAGCAGAGTGTAAAATTGGACCGGAAGACCCACCAGTTTAGGTGAATGTTTTCAGCAGAAAGTGTTACAAACATGAGCCATCTCGCCACAGAGGGTCAAAGCACCAATTTCTAGGTTGCAACAGACTCTGGGAGTTGTTTCAGTAGAAGTGACCGTCCAGATACATTTTCAAAGACACTGTGGTGGGATGAAATTTGACTTTGGTGATGACACTAACAGATGACGGCGGAATGACCACCTGTCATCCGCCCACCTGACGTTTTTTTTATACAGACTTCAGGCTGGTGGATATCAGGCATCTGATCTGCTTCCACCTGTTTTCCATTTGTCACCCACCAGCAACCCATGACCTGTCAGGTTTAGTGGTGGATGAAATCAATCAAAAAGAACAATCTTTTGAATCTTCCTGTTACTCAAACTCCTCATCCAGCTCAGTAGCAGAGGCACTGGGCGCTGCATACACAACCAGATAAGTCAGTTTTCTCAGTTCTTGTCTTGGACACAAGAGGGAGACATTCACTGCAGGCAGAGGCTCCTTGACAAGGAGATTAAAACTGACACATCATTTTGCTCCCTCTGATTAAACATGGACCCTGCCATTAGTCAAACATTTCAAAGTTATTAAGGAAGGAAGTCCGTTATGTATAAAAGGGCTGGGGAGGTGCAGTTCAGCTATTTTAGGCACAATTTGTTTAACTTGTTCTGTTTGATGCACAATATAAGTCTCCCGTGTAAGAAAATGCAGGCATGGTTGTTGAGAAGTGAGGGTGCAGTCTGCAAAATGGAGGGGAGTTGGAAAATCTGCAGAATGGAGTGTCATTAACAGTCCCAGAGAATCGTCTATCCTCTACCCTCAACTTGAAAGGGGGTTGTGTGTGAATAAGTAAGTTCCAGGGAAAACTGCTGACTAACAAGCGAAGAGAATGGATGGTGATTATTCTTGGAGGGAAAGAAGGAAACGTAACTCGCTGACAAACAGAGCAGTAAATTAAAGTTTCCATGCGAGAGTGATCCAAAAATGCAGGCTGTGGTAAGTGAGTGACCTTCAGAAATATAGTTGATGTAGTCACATCTGTGATGTTCGCTTCTGTAGCCTCCTGTCTGATAACTGCGAATTTGCTGAATTGGCCACGAACCAAGGGCTATAATAAGCTGCTAATTACAGTCTGAGGCATCAGATGCAGTGCCTGTTGTGAATTTTTTCACACTTATCATACATGCCTAGTCTTCCATCTCACCCCAAGATTATTGAACTGGTCGCCATCGGAACCCTTTTTATAGCCTTCTTCCTGATTGATTATTTTCTATTTTTATTATTCACCAACCACATTACCCAGATATTCTCTACAAATAGGAGGGAATAAGAAGACCTTCGGAAAGCAGAGATTGTTACAAATTATGTTTGTCACAGATATGTTCTCAGGACAGTTGTTGTCAGATGCTGTCTGAGCAGCTTACACTTGTGACTCACATTGTCTATAGGATGAGTGTGAGCAGGGTGTGCAGTATCCCTTGTGACTTGAACCAGATGGTCATGTCTTTTATATACGGACTGGTGCAATCTCTCCAAAGGCAGCCCGCTGCGCAGACACAGTGAGACAAAATATTAAGATCTATTTTATGTCACAGTAAAGTGAATGTACAAACAGTTGTTGTGCCCAGTAACACTTTGTGCAACTTTTTAATGCCCTTGTTATAACATATCCTTTGACTCACATAGACACCGTGGGAAATCCACTGGTAACTGAAAGAACTCTGTGTTCTTACAAAACATGTCAACAATATCCTTACGAGGCACTGATTGCTGTAGAATTTGTTCCTGCATTGTCATTATTTGAGAATAGTCTTGAAGTGAAATATTTCAAATATAATTTACTTATTTCGACATTAGATTTGTGACTTTGATACAATTACATCTATGCCATGCCATGTACGTTTGGAAAGAAAATCATTTACAATTGCAAGGAACAGCAGCTATTTGTCAGAGTTGCTTGCAGATCTTTGATCGTGATCTCTTTCTCGTTGGGGGTGGCATGAGCTCACTTTGTTTGAATGCTGTAACAAGCAAGGGCCAAAGTCCATTATTATCGCAGGTGTGTGTTGCTGCAGTATCCATAGTTTCCAGCATTCATTGCTTAACCTGATTGATTCACGGGTAGATCACATATCGTTGCACGCACCTACAGGTTAAGGCCCTTCTAAGTTCATGCACAAAACCTTTTGCAGTACTCAGATTGTTAGCTGCTTCTCAAGCATTGTAAGCTGGACAGAGAGCAAAGAAAAAGCAATTCAAAAGAAGATTCATGTCTAGGCAGTAGTGTATTCACCCAACTGAGTTGTGTTACTTATGATAAGAATATTATCCACATGCCCCATGGTTTTAGTGTGTTCTGTTTATACAAGAAGTTTTTCTGAATCTGTGACTGCCCCTCCCATACTGCTGTGCTTACGGTTGAGAGTATATTTGGAATGTAATGAACTGGGAAGTCATCATTAACAAATCAAATGCAGTCCCAAGCCAGCACCATACGTGCTTACTTTTTGTCCCTCAGCTTGGGACACTCAGGGCAACTTTGAAGCTCCAACCTCCCCCTCCCCCCCATTTTGCGACATTATCACCGCAAGGCTGATTACAATATGGAAATCTGAATTTCCATCTCATTAGCGAGCCTGAGACAGTATCGTCTGGCCTCGCTAATGTTATCCCCTCCATGCTGGTAGAGGTTCCCACCAGCAGGGATTAAAGTTGGTCCCCATCAACGGGGACCTTACTGGTGGGAGGAGAGGCCATTCAGGCTGCCCTGGGAGATCGGGGGCAGTGGGGGTGCCCCTTGGGCAGTGCCAGCCTGGCACTGCCTACCAGAAACCCTGGCACTGCCCACTGGGCACTGGGAAGTGTCAAGGGGGTGGAGCCTGAGGACAGGGCCGATACATGGTGATGGGCGGGGACCGCTGCACATTCTGTATTAGGGATCAGTGGGTTAGGGAGAGAGGAGGGCGATTGAGGATGGCCATGTGGAAGGGAGGTCAAGGCCGGCCATGAGGGGGTGGTTGGGCAGTCCATGGTGGGCTGATGATTGGGGCTGGCCATGGGGGGGCGTTTGGGGCTGGCCATGGGGGGGTCAGGGCTGGTCATGGGTATGGAGGGGGATTTGGGGCTGGCTGGGGGGGGGGGGGGGGGCACGGGGAATGATCGGGGAAGCTGGCAATTGGGGAGGAGGGGGAACGGTCGGGGCTGGTGATTGGGAGGCCAGCGATTTAAGGGGAAGTGGTGTCGGGGAAGCCATTAAGAAGCCGGCGATTGGGAGGCCGACAACAGAGGAGCCAGTGCACATGCACTGATCTCCCTACTGACAGATCGGCGCATGCGCAGTGGCCCACTCACCATGCTGATGCCGGTCTCTCGGCAGAATTAGGCCCCCCCCCTTTACAAGCGTGAATCCCCCAGCAGACTTTGTGAAGCACAGAGTGCTGGAAATTCACCTGACTAAGTACGCCCATAAAACAGGCGGGAAAATCTCCCCTTTTCCCGCCCATTGGGCACTTAGTTTTTTTAAAAATTGCCCCTATTAGCTCAGTATTGACAAAGAATGTCTATTAGGCTTCGTTTCACCTTGCTTGGTGTTCGCTCTGAAAGAGGATGTGAGGGTAAGAGTTAGGTTCTGCTGTGATTCTCACCATGGCTCCTGAACCACAAGTGAAGAGTGGCCACGTTGGTAAGGGATAGAAATCTTCTGGTGTGTAGAAGAAAATCCCAGCATGGGTTTGTGCCATTGGCAAAAGGGGGAGAGAAGTGGGGGAAAATATTGACCTGGATTTTAAGATGGTACTGATGGTAAAGCTAACAGCATTCACCATTCTCACTCCTCTGAAACTGACAGCAATGTTTGGAGCCCTCCCATGCACAATTAAACTTGGAAATCCAGTAGTCACTGTCAGTGATACCACATTTCTCCATTGGGTCTCCATTGAAAGTATTCAAATGGAAATCACTGAATGGACAAGAATTCACCCTTTAGCACCCTTAATTCTCACTGTGAACATCCTTGAAAAGAATTACACCTTGTTAAATGAGGTGCAAATGGGTTTTTAATGGATTATCAAGTTTATAATTACTGACTCTGAAAAATTAATTTTCTCTTTCGGGAAAGTTAAAATTCTCTCAGAAAAATCACATATTTAAAATTATGTATTTTAGAGGTTTGTTTGTAATATTTCAACTCTCTTCATCCCAGGCGTATGTCCGATTTTTTTTTTGTTTGTTTGTCTTTAAAATTTGTAATTGAACATGAAGATTTCAGTGCATTTTACCCCCTAGTTTGCTGTCTGTGAGAATGCTGCAATGTGATTGGTTGCTTCCCCTGCTTCCTGGCATCAGCACTGCTGGACGCCGAGAGATCCTCTTGACTTGGTGCCAGATTCAAACTGACATTGGCAAAGGGGAAATCCATACCACAGGCATCACTACATCATTTAATATGGGCCAGTATACCTGTGCATGAGTCACCTGAGAGTTTAAATTAATGTTTCACTCAAAACATTTCTGACGCTGAGTAAGAACTTAGCATTAAGTAGCATTAAGATAAACATGGTATATGATGGGAAGGGTGATTTCCGAAATACCAAAGCAATCAGTTGTTTAAACATTAAGTCCTTATCATGACTCGCAAGACTCTCTTCCAAGAGAAAAATCACACATGTTTTCTAAATTAAACACAAGGGAGACTTGGGCAGTTATTCAACAAATATTTATTTCCTGCAGCGTTCTCTCACAAACCTGTTATGTTTTTGGCCCTTTGTTGAGGCTTTGAAACCTTATCTCGTGGGTTTTTTTACTGTTTGAAAGCCAGTGTGCCCATGACACACAGATGACCTTTAATGCTCCACAGATGGTGATGTCATTTGAGTGAAGTAATTCGGTTTCAATTCAATGATATCCACAATATTTTAACCTCAGAGTCCCCATCCCACTGCATTGAACAGGCTGGAAAAATCCTGTCCTCTTTCCTAGGTCCGGCACAAAATACATGCCACAATTTTTTAAAAATGTAAGAACGGGCAAAAGATGGTATCAGCCTGTAACCTTTTACCCCAGGAGAAATCCAAACATTTGATATGCCTCTACTTGCAATCTCACAGAGTTTGGACACTAGGTTTAGCAGCTAGGAAACTGCTATAGCTTCTCAGAAAGACATGGCTGTGAATTTTTGTTTCAAGGTCAAGTATGCAGCAAGTTGGTGATACACTTGACTATTTATCGGGTAGCTTTGTAATCACTGATTGTGTTTGGCCTTATTATGTTGATGCTTTGGCAGGCAGTCTTTGCTTTGATAATACTGGTTTGTTCATCCACTCTGTAGAAGCTGCACATTATTATTCTGGTCGATTAACAGCTACTGCATCCAGAAGTGCAACTCGGCCACTATAGCCCGCTCTCCACTCTCCATGTGAAAGCTGAAAATCTGATCTGTATATTACCAACTGAGGGAGATTATTAACAAATTACCCCCCCTCCCCCCCCAAGAATGGAAGATCTGGCCCCTGGTTTGACTATTGACACGATGAGTGGGATATTATCCATGTAGCTTTTCCTTCCCATCCAAACAAGTTCGCACTAAGAGCCACATCTTCAGAGTAAAGGATCTCCCATTGAAGACAAGAATCTAGAAGGAATTTCTGCTCAGAGGGTTGTTAAACTTTGGAATTCTCGACCTGGGATGCTCCATGTTGACCCTCCCCAGCATAAAACACTGTGGGTTAGATTAACGGAGACAGAGTGGGACTTTCACCCCTCAATGGGGAGCAAGTTCCACCCTCTAGAGTTGCTGACCAATTCAAATACAGCTACCGTATTACCACGGCCCAATTGGTTGGCAGCTCTATCAGTTCCAACAGTGCCAGGGAGGTGATGGTGGCAGCTGCCAGGATTACAGGAGACGAAGATCAAGGTCCATGGATTCCCAAAGCAAGTACATCCAAAGTCTTGGGATGAGAGGATTGGGGTACGTTAGAGAGAGAGGTGGGGGTGAGGGTGAGGGCTTAAGTGGGGCAGCCAGTAGAAAGAAAGGGGGGAAGGGTTGGCCTAAGGGAGACCCCTGCAATAGGCAAAGGATCACCCCAAAGAGTGGTCTTCCTGCCCTTAAAGCATTTGATTAAAAAAATTGGACACCCCTGAATCCTGGTTACACACACCTACAGTTTTATGGCAAGAGCAGTGTATCATCGGGGTCAATTGCCCTGATAACAGGCCTAATGGACCCTTGATTATTTATTTCAAAATGGCAAGGGGCAGCCCACCTCCCCAGCCACCCCCCCCCCCATATTATGGGGAGAGCTCTGGAATGGGAAAGTGGCATGATGGGTGTTTGCATCCCGCCCCCCCGCCCATGAGAAACAGACCCGTCAGCACGCAAAATTCAATCCCATTTCTCACCCCTGTCACTCTGGATAATTAACTTTTACTCCCACTCTCTGCAATCTGTCTTGAAGCCAGCTCACAATTATCCCCGACTCCACATTCTCTGACCTTATTCATTAGTCTGTTAGAGGACACCTTATCAAAGGTCCGTTGAAAATCCAGAAAAATTACAGCTACTGCATTACCATTGTTAACTTTCTCTGTTGCTCTTCAAAGAATTCAATAAGGTTAGTCAAGCAAGATTTTCCTGTTTGAAATCCACCCATGATCATATTTTCCATTTCTAGGGGTGGAATTTTATGAGAAAAATTCTAAGTGTCCAGCTAGCGTGAAAATGGGAGAGTTGCAGATTAATTTTTTACTCCCAATCTTGTGCATATAGTACAAGAAAAAATGGGCTAGACTGTTTCTAACTACTAGAGACAGTGGGTGGGCTTAATTTGCCAGCCATGCCTGATCAGGCAGCAGAGAGAGCTATTGCGCATGTGCAGACCTCTGTGTCTGCACATGCGCACTTCCAACAGCAGAGGCTTGACAGAGAGAGATCAGTCAGGCCTCGGCTGTTTTAGCCAACCACAACACAGACACCGCCCCCCGTCCCCGCAATCGCGGGGGCCCATGGCCGATCACAAGCCCCACAACATTTGAAAATATAGCCACTGCTGCCCAGATGGATCCCCCCACCCAACCAATCACAGGCAGAGCAGCAGCGGGTCCCCCTCCCCACTGATTGCAGGCAAAGCGGCTGTGCTCCCTCCCACCACCAATTGCAGGCAGAAAACACAGTGGGCCTTCCCTCCCTGATCGGCCTGTCTCAGCCTGGCCCCACCCCCCTCCATGCCCTGCCCCCAGCACTACCTGGTGGGCAGTGCCAAGGTGCCAGGCTGGGCACCCCCCCCCCCCCCCCAGTCTCCCCTGGGGGCCTCAACGGCCTTTGATTCTATCGGTGAGGGCAACGCAACTGTTCCCTGTTCGTGGTAGCAGATGTTTTCCTCGCCAGAGAGAATCTCTCCCGGTGAGGCCATAAAGGCAAGTGAGCCCAGGCAATTGAGGGCCAGGCTGGCTAAACAGATGTAAATAAGCAGTAAAATAAATGTACATAATTTAGGAAATGTGCTAGAGGCTTGCCTCGCCAGAAATCTGGTTCTGGCAAGATCACGAGAGCCGAGAAATCGGGCGCGATCCTGATTTCTCAGCTTTTGCGTGATTTTACCAGCTCACTCCACCCATCAATGGGCGGGGCAAACCGATAAAATCGCATCCTAGATGTTCTTCTATTTTCTCCTTTGGAAGGAATTCCATTATTTTTCTGACCATTGATGTTAAGCTGACTGGTCTGTAATTCCTTAATCCATTCTTAAATATAAAAATTACATTATCTACCCTCCTGTTTTCTGCTTAAACATCTTTTTCAGACTAATTAACTATGTGCAATACTTCTTCTATCATGTCAATTTATTTGTAAAGATGTGGCTGCAATCAAATCTAGACTAGGGTTCTTATTCTGTTTAGTTACATTTTTATTCTTTAGTTTAATTGCTCTTATCTCATTATTCCTCTCGTCATTCAATGCCTTCTCTACCATTTCTATTGCCCTGGTAAATACAAAAGTGAAATAATTATTTAATATTTCTGTCATCTTTCCATCGTTACCTGTGATATTATCCTATCTCTCCCTTTGTGGTCCTATTCCGCTCATCCCACCGCCACCAGGACTTAACCAGCACCGTGAGAGGCCCATAGCAAGCAGCCAGCTCATCAGGTTCCCCTGCATGGGTTGGTGGTGGGCAATGGCGGTGTTCCATGGGCCCATTTAGAGAACCTTCCCACAGATAAAACCAAGGCAGATAGATGGAGGTAAGTTGAACTCATGATCTAATTGAATAGCAGAACAGACTTGATGAGCTGAATGGCCTATTTCTATATCTCAAGACCCCTATCACAAAAAAACGTGCAGGTGATTTTACTTTAATGCCATAGATTTTTCACTTCGCTCCCCTGGTGTCTCAGGGACTTTATCCATTGCAAGCTAAGTTATACACTTGATTCAGACTTGATTCCATCTGTGGTGTTAACTGATCTCACTAGGGAGACTACAATCAATCTCTGCACCTTTACTGGGAAATAGGAGTCTGCCAGGCTCCAATTCTCTGTTGCTTTCCGGTGAATCCCTGATGAATGCAGGTTCAGCTGGACTCATGTTTCAATCAAGGTTCACATGTGGATAATGTTGAGCTGAGATACAGGAAAGTAATCATTATAGAACAAAAAAAGTTTCATCAACTCTCATTTGCATTGCTAATTGAATTCCTTTCTGAGCAAATGGCATCCGAAGAATCATTCTTGTGTTCTGTGTTGATAACCTGTCAGAAGTGATAAAGGCCCCTCAGTAATGTGCAAACTGATGTCTTAATTTTCATCAGGTTTGACAGCTTATTTCCTTTCACCATTCTACCACAGTCTGTGCTCCCGTTAAAAGTAGATCTCATCAAATTAAAAAATATACACTGTACCAAAATCTGAGCAAAATCATTTTCACCTTGTTGATTGGTCACCATATTGATTTCCTTGCTATAGTTTGATTCTGTGGACACCTTGCACACTGATGCTTTGCTCCAGTAACCAATCCGTTCTTCTTCTGTGGAGCCTTGATAGTAATTGGAAGCAGACTTTAATAGTGCAGTTGGAATTATAACCAAACTTTAACCTGAACACATCTAAGATTGCTGGATACTGGTCAGGAAAAGGAACTCTAAATGATTTTTACTCCCGCTCCAACCAAGAAGGAAACACCCAAATTAATTGTACTGTTACTGTAGCCATACTTGCAATGCCATGGTGACACAGTGGTTAGCACTGCTGCCTCACAATGCCAGGGACCCAGGTTCAATTCCGGCCTCGGGTCACTGTCTGTGTGGAGTTTGCACATTCTCCCCGTGTCTGTGGGTTTCTTCCGGGTACTCTGGTTTCCTCCCACAGTCCAAAGATGTGCAGGTTAGGTTGATTGACCATGCTTAATTGGCTTCATGAGGAGTGTAATTACGCTCCAGGATCTCAGTGTTGCTGACTTTGTCCTGCCAAAAGATGCCAACTATACATCTGAGGCAGCAAAGGTAGAAACTGTTCAGCCTTCTCATCTGCCTAACATATGTTGTCCTGGTCTCACTATTGCAGAGGAGTGCACTGGTGTTGCAGGCCTAGTAGACCTGCAGTTTGGAGTTCTTAGGTTGCTGTTGTTCCACATTCTCTCACTCAACATAACTATAGTATTTCGGGCGCGAAATTGCAGTAAAGTCGGGTGTCGGGCCTTTAACGCGATCTGCACCTGAATCCGAGCAGATCGTGGCTTTACCGACACCCAATTCGGGCGCGGGTCCGGTCCGCGCCCGAATTGGGAGGCCCATTAGCATGCATTTAAATCGACTTAATGAACTGTGCGCCCAACTCTACCGCCAAATCCCACTTTACCGTCTTCTGGTCCGTTCCGGATCCGCGCTGTAAGCGACCTGCAGAATAAAAATCTGAAGCTGATTTCTATTCTGCAGGGGAACCTCCGAAGCCCATACTCCTCGACCATCCTTCGCAGACCCCCCCCCCCCCCCCGCTACCCATCCCGGCAGACCCCCCCCCCCCCTCGGATCAGAACCCCCTGGGAGGCAGGACCCCCGGGATCGGACCCCCCTGGGAGGCAGGACCCCCTCGGCAGAGCACACCCCCAACCTACCTCGATCGCTGGTCTCCCTCCACCATCCTTCCGACTTGCAGTCCTTCGAGAGCCTGCAGCACCTTCCTGGCCTTCTGCTGGCATCCGCTGGAGCAGGGGGGCGGGCTCAGATGGATCTCTGGTTGGGGGTTGCGGGGGGGGGGGGGCGGAATGGACTTGGGAGAATCTTGCAAACTGAAAATAATGTAGCATCTTCTTTGTGCTGCCTAATTATCTATGGGAAAGGTAATTAAACTACAGTGTCCTAGTGAGCAATTAGTGACCTGTATAATACATTTGTGATCTGTAACTGGATTGTTGATGTCCCTGTAGCCATGAGCCAGGTGCTCAAATGTTCAGAGTCATGTGGTGAACTTGGAAGAATTGTCCCCGTGGTGGAACTTGTTTGGAAATAAGATTCAAGGGGATTACTAAATCTGGGAAATCAACCACAGTGAAAAGAAGTTTGTATTGGCAACTCTTCTCTCACATTCCATGGCAGATGTGCCCCTACTTATGAATGTGATTTGCATGGGCAACGTTGGGTGCAGCTAATCTGCCTCTGGAGCAGCCTTGGATCCTTTCTTTCATCTTGTTTTCATCTGAACATTGCACAGAATTAGAGGAATTCCCTTTGGAAGATAATGTCAAAACTATAATCGCAGGAACTAAAAACCTGACAGTCAAAAATTTGGGAAAATATTTCAAAATATGGATGGGGGGAAGGGGTGTGACGTCTCATTCCTGGAGGGGGGAAGAGGGGGTGTGACTTATCATTCCCTGGGGGGGGGGGGGAGAGGGGGTGTGACGGATCATCCCCTGGGGGGTGGGTGGAGAGGGGGTGTGATGTCTCATTCCCTGAGGGGGGGAGGAGAGGGGGTGTGACGTCTCATTCCCTGGCGGGGGGGAGGGGGGGGGTGGAGAGGGGGTGTGACATCTCATTCCCTGTGGGGGGGGGGGGGGGGGGGGGGGCGGGGAAGGAGAGGGTGTGTGATGTCTCATTCCCTTGGGGAGATTCCGCTGCCTGTCTGTGGCCGATCCCTCCTGGCACCATCACTGGTACACTATCAGCCACAGATTACTCTTCCCTGCAGGTGCGAGAGAGCGGGAGAGATGGCTGTGGTGGTAGTGTACCAGTGAATGATCCGTCACACCCCCTCTCCTCCCCCCAGGGGTTGATCCGTCACACTCCCCCCCCTCACCCCAACCAGAGTTCCAACTGGGCCCCCCCCCCCTCCTCCTCCTGCAGACGCCAGCGGACCTGTGTGAAGCCTGGTCACTTCAGCCGTGGCTTGAAGTCAGTGTCCAGGAACGTGCTGCAGGCTGTCGAAGGACTGAAGGTGAGCGGGAAGGATGGTGGAGGGAGACCACGATCGAGATAGGTTAGAGGTGTGCTCTGCCGGGGGGGCCTGCCTCCCAGAGGGGTCCGATCCCTGGGAGGGGCGGGGGGGGGGGGCTGCCTCCCAGAGGGGTCCGATCCCGGGGGTGGGGGGGGTCGGGGTCGCGAAGGGTGGGCCTCGGCGATTCCCCTGCCGAATAAAAGTACAAGTTGGGCTTTTATTTATCAGGTCGGTAAAGGCGCGGACGCGAATTGGACCGAATGCTGGTAAAGGGGGAATTGATGGTAAAGTTGGGCACGCGCTTCATTAAGTCGATTTAAGCGCATGCAAATGCATTTAAATCGTCGCGCCGGCCGATTTGGGCGCGCACCGGAATGGCGCCCGAATCGGCCGTTGGTAAAGGCGCGATCCGCTAGGAATCGGGTGCGGATCGCGGCATAGGCCCGATGCCCAACTTTACCGCCTTTTCGGGCGCGAGGTTTTGGTGAAATCGGGCCCCAAATCTATACTTCCCGCTGCCTTGGCAAAGCAGCCAGCATAATTAAGGACCCCATGCACCCCAGACATTCTCTCTTCCACCTTCTTCCTTCGGGAAAAAGATTCAAAAGTCTGAGGTCACGTACCAACTGACTAAAGAACAGCTTCTTCCCTGCTGCTGTCAGACTTTTGAATGGACTTACCTTGCATTAAGTTGATCTTTCTCTACGCCCTAACTATGACTGTAACACTACATTCTGCACTCTCTCGTTTCCTTCTCTATGAACAGTATGTTTTGTCTGTATAGCACACAAGAAACAATACTTTTCACTGTATGTTAATACGTGACAATAATAAATCAAATCAAATCAATGGAATACTCTCCACTTGCTTGAATTAGTTCAGCTCCTGCAACACTCAAGACGTCCATTACCATACAGGACAAAGCAGCCAATTTGATTGGCACCCCATCCACTACTGGCACACAATGACAGCAATGTGTCCCATCTACAAGATGCACTGCAACACCTCAGCAAGGCTCCTCCAATAGCACCTTCCAAACCCGCAACCTCTGCCATCTAGAAGGACAAGGGCAATAGATACATGAGAATATCACCACCTGCAACTTCTCATCCAAGCTACGCACTGTCCTGACTTTGAAATATATCGCTGTTTCTTCACGGTTGCTGGGTCAAAATCCTGGAACTTCTTCCCTGACAGCACTGTGGGTGTACCTACACCACATTGACTGCAGTGGTTCAAGAAGGCTGTTCACCTTCTCAAGGGTCGTCAGAGGTGAGCAATAAATGTTGGCCCTGCCATTGTCCTCATTCTGTGAAAGAATATGCCAAGAGATGTTGATGTCCGAACACAACACTTTGACCCCCACTGAGGATTTCACAGAGCTCCAATGCTGCACTGTTGTAGCTGACCTTATCCAGCATGTTATTGTGAAAGAGGAGATCATATTGAGCAGCTTCAGCAGGCAACCAATTTTCTCCAGCAACTTGAATAGACTGCCTCTGCTCACCTGGTCCAATTCCTTGGTAAGATTGATGAAGCCAATATATGGCAGTCTCCTTTGTTTACAGCATTTCTCTTACAGCTGCCGGACTGAGAAGATTAATACAACTGTAGATTCTCAAGTTCTGAAATCACACTGGGATTCAGAGTAAATGTGCCTGACAAGGGCAGTAGGAGCAAATTATTTTCTTACATTGGTCAGCAGGGAAGTGCCTTGACAGTTATTGCAATTGCTACAGTTGCCCTTGGTTTTTGTACAGGGTCACAATCTTGGGGCATAGCAGAGACAGAGAAGTCTGTGCAGAGGCTATAGGAGTGCCAGTTTCCTATGCTTGATGGATCCAGGTGATGTAGCAACAGCACCTGGACCTTATTTGTCCATGGCATACAAATCAATAACTTTGTTTCACTAACTATGGATCTGATATGACAGACAAGGTTTCTATGATGTCTACAGCTTCCTTGGTGGCTGTATTATCCCTAGAGTACAAATCAAGATGGTGTTCCAACCACCTTTCCCACTGTTTATTTCAGTCAGTGATTATCTTCCCTGCCTTTGTTTTCATTGGAACTGTTTTCTTTGCTGATGGATGTTTGCTCCAAGTATTCCTTGTGTTGAAGTACATCTGATATTCTTACAAAGTTGTAGCCAACTGTCATTGGCGTACCGCCTAATAGTCTGTTGGACTTTACTCAGTGCGGCTTTTAGTGCTCCCAGAGACTTCTAGCGTGGATCCCGCACTGAAACTGTATGGTGGGGAGAACATCATTTTGGGCTGAATGATAATAACATTTAATTTGTTAAAAACAGCATCCGTGTAGCCAACGTATAGTAGCACTGTGAAACTGCTTGCTTACCACACAGTTGAGCAATGTTGTGCGTGAATTGCAGTGTTGGTGTGATACCAGCTATGTAAGCCGCATGTCCCAACAATTGGCTCATTGAATCAAACAGCCTGTTTCTTTGGTTGTTCATAATAAGCAGAGTACAGCTCATAATCAATTATTCCATGCATGCAAAATCCAAATAAAATGTCTACTATGATTCCATGATTGAGCAGCACCTGCTGAACAATGCTGACTGTGCTAAAAGCTACATTAACAACCAATTTAAAATAATCAGTTGAGATCGTAACATGGCTCCTTTATGCTTGCTGGAAGCGACTATCATTCATATACAGAGATGTGTTCCCTGCAAATAAAAGAAATATGTTTGAGCCTTGCATCTTTATTGAGTTACCTGGGAGCTTGAGAAGTGTATGGTTCCCCATTGCTTTCTCCGTGGCAACGCCTAGGTCAATCAAAGTTGACTTGCCAACCAAAGAACACACTTTTCTCCTGTTGTATAAATTGTTGTGATCATTTGAAATTTGGCATTCTTGTGTTTGTCCAGATGAGTGCTTCAGCAACATGTCTTTGCAGCAAGAATTCAAAGTGCTATGTTTGGCAGCAGCTTGGCTGCAGGAGTCGCTGGAAAGTCTACTTTTGGGTTCAGTCCACTTTTGGGTTCCATTCCAGATTTTTTGTCAGAGTTTACTTCCCCAGCCTTCAACTCTCCCAAGGCAGCACGTGGTAGTGAAGCTATTTGCCTACAGCTGGGATGTAGGTGCACATTCATCAGGGTGTGTCCACATGCTGGTAAGCCTGCATACTGCATGTCTGAGAGGTTCCAAGCCCCCTCCTCCTTCCTTGGGCCATGAGGGACCCAGTCTCTGTGTGTCACCACAAGAAGGCACAGCTGAGGATTGGTGATAGGAGAGGCTGTGTACTCACAGGGAGAGACTCACACATTTGGCTTTTTTTCTCGTTGCTGCTAGCCAGTGGTGTGGGCTGCAAATGACAATCAAACTAGCACACAAAAATGGAAAACATGCTAACTCTCTTCCCCAAACACTAGATGCATCATATTGACTTGTTGGCCATGAAATATCTAGATGTATTGAACAATAAATTATCATGCCTTCCTTCTGACTTAATGGTACTTTCCTGAGTCTATTAGTAACTTTCAGTGAACTAGCACCAGTGTTGGAGGAGATCCATGTCCAGTGTATACAATATGATTCCACAGAGCCACTATTCATAAAATATTCAAACAGTTGGGGAAGAAATAGAAAAGATGAACAAGGTTAGAAAAGCAATGTTCAAAATATGGCTTTGACTGAGAAGAATGGGGCAGGCAGGGTGAGCAGGAAGTAAGCATGCGAAAAGAAGTACTTTTACTATAAAAACAGTTTTTAAATGTTGGAGATATAGAATTGATATCACAGTAATTGATGTCTGACTCCTGTGTGGCTTTATTACTGCAATTTTAGTGTTATGATGATTGCAGTTCATGAGTTGTATATAAATAAACGCTCCTGCCCCAGGATGACTGGTTTACCCCTGGGCCCACCTGCAGTCTGAGGATTAATGACCTTCTCCAGATGTCCATTAGCTTTTGTATGGGATATAGCTGCCTGAATTCCCTACTCACACACTGACAGGAGGAGTGATTGAGGTCACCTGCGTTGGACACTGTCCATTTCTTTCCCTCACTGCCTCACCCCACCAGATGAAGCATTTTTATCCCCTGCCTTGCCAAACACTAACAAAGCTCAGCTAACTCAGTTTTGGCAAGTTTCAACACTTTGTTAACATTACAAATGTAATTCGTAACCTTCCGATTTAGGGGGGGTCAACATATAACTGCTGAAGCAGCAAGGCCACCCATAACCAACTCTAAAAATAACCGACGTCAAAAGTATTAACCCATACGAGCACAAGTGATGGGTTTGTGCAAACTACATGGCAAGATTGAGTCATACGCATAGGTTATAAACTATTACTCATCAGGCCACACAAAGCAGTTTGCACAGCTCCCAGAGACTGTCAACCATATGCTCGATGGGGTTTTGATGAGAAATTTCCAGCTGACCCCAGATGGAGAAAATCCTTGCTTGGGGAAAGCTGGCAGGAGTCTGGCTCACCCTTGCCTGAATGTAGGCAGGAATTAGCTCCTTGCTTGACAAGCCAAGAAACATTAGATGCTGTTGCTCCAATCTTTTCGCTTCAGTCATAGAAGAGATGGAGGGGAAAATGTGGACAGAATCATAAACTTAACCATAGTTACATCGCTCCAAATATGGTTGCGTTCACCAGCTTTATTACTTGAAAAATGCATAACATTGCTTGTGCCATCATGACATTAAAGTTGTGTAATCCAGTCCTGCTTATTAACCACATATAGGTGTACTGTAGATTGATGGCATTTGTTAGGTACAATCCTGTTGAATAAGTAAAGAATCAAAAAATTCGAGATAAACTACCTTAAACCTGAGTCAGCTTTGTAAAATT
This sequence comes from Mustelus asterias, assembly GCF_964213995.1. Lineage (NCBI taxonomy): Eukaryota > Metazoa > Chordata > Chondrichthyes > Carcharhiniformes > Triakidae > Mustelus > Mustelus asterias. Next base: position 50,931,241 of record NC_135804.1, on the reverse strand, counting down.
GAAATCCCTGGGTGGGATAAAGCAATGGTGATACAACTTTACAAGTTCACTGAGTGTGAGGACAAAATAATACCTACCTCGCTGGAGAGAAATGCTAGCGATTCCATGGCAACACAGAATACAACACGTAGATATGGGCTTAACCTCACAATTTGTCAAAAAGAGACATAGGGAACAAAGTGGATAGCCCCCAAAATCAGGGATAGCAATGCAAGATTAACCCACACCCAGTCAAAGTGATGCTGGCAGTACACAAACTTCGCAGTTTGTTTAATTTACCTCCAGGCTGGACTCACAGCCGGTCTCCCATCCAAAACTGCCCATGTCTCAACTCGCACTAAATCCCATTCCCCTTTCATCCTTGTATCCACTGGCCTACATTGGGTCTCAGTCGAGCAATGCCTTGATTTTAAAATTCTCATCCTTGTCTTCAGATTGCTCCATGGCCTCACCCCTCCCTATCTCTGTAATCTCCTCTAGCCCCATAACTCTGAGATATCAGCGCTCCTCTAATTCTGGCCTCCTGTACATTCGCAAACTTGAATTGCCCCACTGTTAGTGACCCTATCTTCAGTTGCCTTGGCCCTTTCCTCAGGAATTTCCTTTCTAAATTTCTACACCTCTCTAGTTCCCTTTCCTTCTTTAAGACACTCATCAAAACCTACCTCTTTGACTAAGCATTTCTCTTGGATACTCTTTGGTACCCCCAATCCCCACCATAACCCTCTGCCACATACTTCCCTGCATCTGTTCCGAGCTGGTAGCTCCTTTGGATAAACCCACCATTTCCCATTGAGCCTGTCACTGCCTCCTTATAAGCAGCAACTCCAACTGTGCTATCCTCATCTTTCTCACTGACCTTCCTCTATAGCCCATGGTATTTAATGGGCTGCAAGAGTGAGAATCAAGGTGGGTGTAGGCACCTAATTAAGTGTGAACTGAAATCTCGGTTTTCCAATGTCATTTTGAGTCTGAAAAATTAAGTCAGTGTCGTGTTAGCCACAGAGCTGCCTGGATGCTATTAACCATGCATTTGCATACAATGGAGATCCATTAAAGATGCCAAAAGACAGTTCCGGACTAAGCTAAAGTCCCAGGCTAGCCTCATGGACTCTCACCGAATATGGTAAGGTCTGCAAGTCATAACAGGCTGCAAGATGAAGGCATGTAAAATCACCAGCTCCAACGCACTCCTCCCTGATGAGCTCAATGCATTCTATGCCCGTTTTCAGCAAGAGGTCAGCGAGAGCACGTCCTCCACCCTGGAAGCCTCAGCCGAACCTGCATCTGAGATCGTCATTGCTGACGTCAGATCAACCTCCTCGAAAGTCAACCCACGGAAAGCGACTGACCCAGATGGGGTTCCCGGACAAGCACTCAGATCCTGTGCAGACCAACTGGCTGGGGTATTCGCAGATATCTTTATCCTTTCCTTACACTGATCTGAGGCCCCTATCTGCTTCAAGAAGATGACCATCATCCCTGTACCAAAGAAATGCCAGGCAGCGTACCTTAATGACTATCGGCCAGTGGCTCTGGCATCCATCTGGCAGAGCAGTGAGGGAGGCCTTGATAGCAGCCCGCTTCACATAGCTGGTGCTATGCAATGTGGGAGCTGCTCCAAACACACTTCCACCACACCCCAGGAGCTACTGCAGCCACCAACCCCCCACAACCTCAAACTGGCCCCTCAACCCACATGACCCTTCCTCTTCCCCTCTCTCATCCCCCCCACCTTCCACATCCTCTCTCATCCCACCACCCGACCCCGAGAAACATCACAACCAGTTAATGGGCCTGGGCTGGTATTGGTAGCGAGTCTTTGGTGAAGGCTGGAGGATGATGATGACTTACTGTAAGGCACACTGCGATCCTGCCCCGGGTGCCACTCAAGTGGCCAGCAATGTCCATGAGGGATGGGGGGGTGGATAGTGAGAGACCAGTGATGAGGCCAGCTATGTCTGTGGGGGGTTGAGGGCAGTGATCTCAATGCTGGGAGATGTTTTTAGCGATCTCCCAGAGATGTGCGCACGCACGGGGATCCGCTCACTGCGTCGACTTCAGCCTTTTCAGTGGGAATAGGCCCTGCCCCCTTGTTTTTAAAATGATAATCATGCTCGTGGCCACTGCAGTGCACAGAGTGTGGGAGATTCATTTCGGAGAAACATGCTGAAAAAACCAGCGTGATTTATTCCAGTTTTCACGTGAATTTAACACTTAGTTTTTTTGGGAGAATTCTGGCCGCTCACCTTCTTCCGTCAGGAAAAAGATACTACAGTTTGAGGTCATGTACCAACCGACTCAAGAACAGCTTCTTCCCTGCTGCCATCAGACCTTTGAATGGACCTACCTTATATTAAGTTGATCTTTCTCTACACCCTAGTTATGACTGTAACACTACATTCTGCACCCTCTCCTTTCCTTCTCTATGTACGGTATGCTTTGCCTGTACAGTGCGCAAGAAACAATACTTTTCACTGTATACATGTGACAATAATAAAATCAAATCAAAGTCAAATGAATACTCATTTATGTAAAACCACGTAAGTACAGTTGATAGCACTCTGCAACACAGGGATGTCCATTATCTTGGTAAAGCCATGTGCACATTCTGCGTGTTTCTCTGTTCAGACAGAATACAATGACGTTCCCTCTTCTGATATTCAATGCCTCTGCCATTGAAACATAGAACAGGAGTAGGCCATTTGGCCCTTCGAGCCTGTTTTCCACCATTCAATAGGATCATGTCTGATCTTCGATTTCAATGTCGTACTTCCTCTTTCTCCCCATATCTCTTGATGCCATTAAAATCTAAAATAAAATCTATCTCTTTCTTGAATACATTCAGTGACTTGGCCTCCACAGCCTTCGGAGAGTAAAGAATTGCACAGATTCTCTACCTTTTGAATGAAGAAATCTTTCATCTCAGTCCTAAAACTTATAACCTGAGACTGTGTACCCTGCTTCTCGATTCCCCAAACCGGGAAAACACCCTCCTTGTATCTGGCCTATCCAGCCCTGTTAGAATTTGTATATTTCAATCAGATCTCCTCTCATCCTTTTAAATTCTAGTGAAGACAGGCCCAGTCGAACCAACCTCTCCTCAGAGGACAGTGCCGCCAACCCCGGTATCAGCCTAGTGAAACTCTCTCTCCTGCCCTTCTCAACTCACCCTGTCCTCCCATCCACTTACTCCTTCCCTTTCTCTTCCGCCCCTCCCTTGCTCCTCACCATCTTCTTTCTTCCCCTCCCCCCATCATCTCACTCATTCACCTCTCCCCTCCCCCATCCTCCTGCTTCTCCCACTCTTTCCCCCCCTCACTCTGCCCTTTCTCTTCCTCCTCCCCCTCTTCCTGCTCCTCACCATCTCCCCTCCTCTCACTTCTCCCTTCCCTCATTCTCGTGCTCCCCCCCTCACTTTTTCCCCCTGCTTCCCTTTGTGGAGGGACTTTCTACCCCCTGCCCTTGTCTAAACCATAAATTAGCAGATGGATTTTCCACCACTGACAGAATTGTAGCTGCAGATCAAGCAGAAAAGGAGGACTTTTGACTAAATTGTGTTTCCCAGACAGAAAAGAACAGGGTCACAAAATTTGGCTCTATAATGCCTCTTGCGTCAGTTCTATGAGTCTGCATCAATTCCAGTGCAGCCCACACTGAGCTCCGCCTTGGTTACCAAAACCAAGAAGTTACAATCTCAAACATAATGGCCTCCTTTGATTTCAAACAAATTTATAAAGAATCTTTTTTCATCAGACAGTAGATTCATTTCAAAAACTCACTCGAGTAGAGTATGCATTTAACTCCTTGAGTGAGGGAATGTTTGTACATTTACGTGCTAAATGTAACGGGGGCAATTCTCCCAAAAAAATTCTAAGTCTTGAACTTGTGTAAAAACTGGAGTAAATCACGCTGTTTTTTTCAGCAGGAGTTTCAAAAATGAATCTCCCACACTCAGTGCACTAGCATGAATCAGTCCAAAAATCAGGGGGCAGGGCCTATTCCCGCTGGAGAGGCCAACAGCATAGGGCTGAGTGGGCCACTGCACGTGCCAGCACATTGCCAAGATCGGCGCATGTGCAATGACCTCTGCCTGCCGGCCTCCTGATCGCTGGTCAGCCTCGTGACCCCCACATCGCCGACCCCCTCCCACCCATACGGTGCGATTACTGGCCCCTCAAAAATGGCCAGGCCGGCCTTGACCCTCCCTTGCAACCCTGATCTCCAGATCATCCCCCACTGCAGCCCTGACCACCCCCCAGGAGGCTGCCCACCCCACCCCAATGGCCTGTCCCAATCACTGGCCTCCCTCTGTCAGTTAGCCAACATGCAGTGGGACCCACCACACTCACAGATCCTGCCCCCCCCCCCCCCCAAATCAGGCTCTGCCCCCTTGGCAGTGCCCAGTGCCTGATGTGCTGTGCCAAGATGCCCCTTGGGAATTGGCACTTTGCCCCTTGGGCTGTGCCAGGGAGCCTAGGCTGGCACTGCCAAGATGGCAATGCTGGGGGGGGGGGGGGGAGGGTAGCGGGCCCAGAGATTTCAGTCCCGGGCCTGCCAATGGCATTTAAATTATATTAAAATTAGGGCCTGCATACATTATGCAGCTCCGCGCCGATATCTGGCAGAGCTGACGGTTCCAGAAATCCGGCTGCTGGACGCTGTGGCGCCCAGTGGGGAGCCCGCAAAACGGCTTCCGCTTGAGTCTCCCGGCTTGCTGCACTATAAAAGCAGCGCAGCAGGCTGGGAGAATCATCCCAAACAGGTATATTTCTGAATTTTGCTGTTTTAAAGTTGCTTGCTAATTTTATTTTATGCTTTATTGTAATAATCTGGGTCCAATCTACCAGTAACTTGCAAAATGTCCTGTGTGTTGAATTAACTTTTTCCTTTGCTCTCTGAAAGGCTCTCCATGAGAGGCAGTTGCGACTGTATTCGAACCTGCTTGTTTGATGTTGAGGTTCAGCAGGTTCGGCCGAGCCCTGAGGAAAGGGATACTTCAGAGTTGTGATCAGCATAAAATTTTGCCATTTAAGCAAAGGGATGTATAGGAACAGCCCATCTGTGAATGTCAGCACAGGGTAAAGTGACACTACGGTAGTTTATAGACTGTTTTAATCACTTATTGTTTCTATATATTTAACAGTTGACAGCCCCTCTGCTTTGCTATTTTAATGTAAATTACTTACTGTAAAATAATTCAAATATCAAGTTTGAAGCAACCTAACTGTTGAACTCTGGAAGTAGAGCCATGTGTTCTTTAATTTGCCAGAGGTTGATGAGTCTTTGCTATTCCTATGGAAAATACTGAAACCTGGAATAAGCCAATGCAGCTCCAAATATTTAGAAACCATAAGTGATTAAAACAGTCCATGAACTACCGCAGTATCACTTTACCCTGTGCTGACATTCACAGACGGGCTGTTCCCATGCACCCCATTACTTCAATGGCAAAACTTTATGCTGACCACAACTTTGAAGTATCCCTTTCCTCAGGGTTTGGCTGAACATGCTGAACTCATTTTCATCACCTCCGGGTGCTCCGGTTTCCTCCCACAGTCCAAAGATGAGCGAGTTAGGTTGATTGGTCATGATAAATTGCCTTTAATCTCAGGGGGATTAGGAAGGTAAATATGTGGGGTTACAGGGATAGAACAGGACCTATAGGTGGGATTGTTGTCGGTGTAGGCTCAATGGCCAAGTGGCCTCCTTCGGCATTGTAGATTCTATGATTCTATGATTCATTTTCTGATTACATCTGTACGCTGGCACCACCTCTGTATGGTAATGACTGATATTTTCAAAACACCTAAAGAGAATTATTAAAGAGCAATTTAGAGAACTATGGAGACAGTCCTATCTTTGTATGGAAGTTCTTATAACTGATGATCACGTTCTTCCTTATGCTATTACAGTAGGTGTGTGCGAGATATATGGTACTAGCTGGGCTAATGCAGTGCTATTTATATACTGGCTGAATATCCTTTAACCAAAAACCCTTGATTGTGCTTCGGTATTCAGGTTTTTTCGGTTTTCAGATGTGATATAGCTGCTGTATACATGGTAGGACTGGGTCTACTGGTATTATAATACTGTAAGCCTGGGCTAGCTATAGGTGTGTGATGACTTCAGTCAGGCTAATGAGATTGGCTTGCTAGAGTAGGAAGTACCTGATGAGTCCTGGTCAGCCCAGAGGGCGTCGGCAGGCTTGAGGCCAAAATCAGCCTGGCTGAGCTGACCGGTGCTCTCGACAGCCTTCAATGGGGCAAGGCCCCGGGACTGGACAGGCTGACCGTGGAGTTGTTCAGGGCGCTTTGGGACATCCTGGGGAACGATTACGCGGGAGTCCTGGGGGAGAGCATAGCAACCGGGGAGATGGGCCATTATTGCCCTGTTGCCGAAGAAGGGGGATCTCTGCCTCTTAAAGAACTGGCGCCCGGTCTCCCTCCTCAGCACGGATTACAAAATCTTTGCCAGGGCGTTGGCTTCACGCCTTGGATCCGTGCTGGACCACATGATCCACCCTGACCAGTCCTACTTGGTCCCGGGCAGGTCGATTCACGACAACCTCCATCTCGTCCAGGACCTAATCCATCATTCCCAGAGGGCCGGTCTGTCGACTGCCTTCTTGTCACTCGATCAGGAGAAGGCGTTCGACAGGGTAGAGCACGAGTATTTACTCGGAACTCTGCGGGCATTCGGGTTTGGGACGCATTTTGTCGCCCGGATCCGATTACTGTACTCTGCCGCAGAGTGTCTAATTAAGGTTAACGGGTCCCTGACAGCGCCCCTTCGCTTTGGGAGAGGTGTACGGCAGGGCTACCCTTGTCCGGCCAACTGTATTCTATATGCGTAGAGCCATTCCTGCGCTTCTTGCGGCAGAGGTCGTCGGATTTCACTCTGCGAGGCCCGGATGTAGGGGTGGTCCTGTTGGCTTACGCCGATGATCTGTTTTTCATGTTCACGGACCTGGCTGACCTGCAGAGGATGCGAGAATGCCAGGCAGTGTACTCCGCAGCATCCTCTGCCAGGATCAACTGGGCCAAGTGCTCCGGACTCCTGGTCGGTCCATGGGAGACAGACCCTCTTCCAGAGGAGCTCAGCCCTTTAACCTGGAGCAGGACCAATCTCCTCTACTTGGGGGTCCATCTCTGCCCAGCCGAGGAATCCTGGCAGGCAAACTGGCAGGAGTTGAAGGCCAAAGTCTCTGCTCGCCTGAGTCGCTGGACAGGACTGCTCCGAGTGCTGTCCTATGGGGCACGAGTTCTCGTCATAAACCAGCTGCTCACCTCCATGTTGTGGTGCCGGCTGGTCACTTTGACCTCTCCCCCTGGCTTTGTCACCAATATCCAGAAAACCCTCGTGCGGTTCTTCTGGGACAACCAACTGCACTGGGTCTCTGCCAAGATTCTGCATCTCCCACTTGGAGAGGGCAGTCAAGGTCTGGTGTGCCTTCGCACACAGGTAGCGACCTTCTGCCTCCAGACAGACCCTGCAGAGATACCTCTACATCGAGCCTCCTCCACAATGGTGTGCTCTGGCGACGTATTTCTTCCACCAGTTGCATGGCCTGAATTGTGATGTGCAGCTCTTGCATATCAATCTGGGGCATATTCCGACCTCCTTGCAGGCGTTGCCCGTCTTTTACCAGGACCTCCTGACGGTCTGGAACACGGTCGCCTCGCAACGCAGCTCTCCCCCGTCAGGAGTAGCGGCTCTCATCCGAGAGCTGCTGCTCAGGAATCCGCTCCTCCAGACGTACAACTTCAGGTGGCTGGCAGAGAGGAGGGCCGTGGATGCCGAGGTGACCAGGATTGGGGACGTGCTGGATGGCGGAGGAGCGGGCTGGATGAGCCCCCACGCGCTGGCTGAGTGCATGGGGGTGGCCGTCTGGCGGGCGGCCAAAGCCATCCAAGACCTTAGGACGGTCGTGCTCGGCCCCGAGTGCACACGCGGTCTCGAGGCGGTGCAGGCGTGTGGTGGGATCCCGCCCAAGCGTTCCCCTGCTTGGACGGAATTTCACATTGGCCCAAAACCTCGACCCCCCCGGGTCAGGTGCCCCACTGCATGTGCTGCCTCACGGAAATGTCCTCCGTGCCCTTTTCTACCGCACGGAGGCGTTTTCCGTACGGGCTGCTGCTGCACACCTTTCACTACCGCGTCCTCGCCTATCGCCCGGATACACCTTGTTGCCGCCGGGTGGCGGAGGTCCCTAGTGGAGGTCCCTCTTTGGAGGGATCTCCCCCAATTATCTTGGGGACCTGGGGTGGAGGGGGCTGCACGCAGCAGTGCCGTACAACCGTAGGTTTTTCCGGTTCACGGGCTCCCGAGACTGCCCTTTCTGTGGCCTCGTGGAGTCCGTGGACCATGTCTATGTTCTGTGTTTTAGGCTGCACACCCTTTTTGGTTTCCTCAAACACCTCTTACTGATGTTTTGTTTGCACTTCAGTCCCACGCTCCTGATCTACGGGCACCTGGTGCGGAGAGGGGTGGGTCAGGATGCCGACCTCCTCATGAACCTGCTCCTGGGCCTGGCGAGACGCGCCATCAATAGGTCCAGGCAGCGGGCGATCGACGGGGCCGTCCATCCCGACTGTCTGCCCCTCTACCGCGGCTACATTCGCAGCCAGGTGTCTCTGGAGAGGGAGCGTGCGGTGTCCACGGGCGCGGTTGACGTCTTCCGCGACCGCTGGGCGCCGCAGGGGCTGGGGTGTATTATCGACCCCGATAATCACCTTTTGGTTTGACGTTTTAAGTTTCCTTTCGACTTTGTTTTTGGTTCGGGCTGTTCCCCCCCTTCCTTTTGGGGAGCCGCCCCTTTTACTTTGTCCCTAAGTTAATTTGAGTTCGTTTATTACGTTGGTACCCGAAAGAGCTACCTGATGAGTCCTAATTGATGGTTATATCAGGGAGCCTCATGCTCCCTATTTAAAGCAGGTGTGTCAGACTACCAGCCTGAATTCAGCAGGGAGCAACTATAGAATTGGCTGTGTACAGATGTATGGTGTAAATAAAGTAACTTGGTGATAGGACTTTCGTCTCCGTGGAGTTATTACAGGACAAGGAAAAAGGAGCGACCTGAAGGAACTTGCTGAACCACCGCACATATTGAGGGTAAGCCATTGTTGAGAAAACATGCTGCTGTTTGGGAAATTGGACTCTTTTGATCCCACAGTAGAGGACTGGGCCCAATATGTGGAAAGGATTAAGCATTTCTTTAGGGTAAGCGACATAACCCCAGATGAGAAACAAAGGGTTATCCTGCTGACTGCGTGTGGACCAGAAGCTTTTGCGATTATGCACAGTTTAACTTTCCCAGAGGCACCGGACACAAAGTCCTTCCAACAGTTGTCAAGCTTAGTTCAAAAATATCATGACCCTAAGCCACCCCTGATCCTGCGGAGGTACCATTTTTACTCCACATTTAGAGAAGTGAGGAAGTCAATCACCAGTTTCCTAACAAGGCCAAGATGTCTGGCAGAGGCTTGCGAATTCAGGGGGACACTAAATGAGATGCTCCAAGACTGGTTGGTGTGCGGAACTAACGATATGACTATACAGAAATGCCTGTTGGCAGAGGCCCAGCTGGACTGTAAACAGGCATTACAGCTGACCTTGTGGTTAGAAAAAGCGGCAAGCGGAGCGCATGAGCTCCAAGGTATCATGGAGGTAGAGGCCAACACCAGGGAAACTGGGTTAGGGGACTACCACTACAGGGCAGGCCACTACATAGTGGCCCTCCGGAAGGATTCGGATACGAGAGAGCCCAAGTCCGTCTATAGAACTGCACCTAGATGAGGTCTGGTTAAGCCCAGAGTGACAGCAATTTCTGTAGAGCCCCGCCCGACACGACATTGTTATGGTTGCCAATGTCAGGATGCACAGAGGAAAAGCAAGTTTCCGAAACCAACATGACCGAAAAGAACACGTAGGCCGAGGGACAGGAGAATGCACAACCTGGAAGCTCCCGCTACCTCTGACGAGGAACAGCTACTGTGCGTAACGATGACAAAATCAGAACCCATCAAATTGTCAGTGAGACTGAATGGACGTCTAATTTTAATGGAGGCCAACACAAGCGCAGCCATATTGGTCATAGGGGAGACAGTGTTTAACAAGATACGCACTGGACTCCAACCCTTAGCCCTGACCAAAATTTCGGCAAGGCTGAGGACCTATATGGGGGAACCACTGAAAGTGATGGGTACAACCCATGTGCCAGTTGCTTATGGGAAACAATTAGTTAGGCTCCCATTAATGGTAGTGGAAGGTTCGGGACCAGGCCTATTAGGGTGAAATTGGCTAAAAGAGATCCAGCTAGATTGGACAAACATCTTCCAGCTGGAAAATGGTCGCCTGAGTGAGGCCCTGAGCAAATATCCGGAGGTTTTTCGGGAAGGCCGAGGGACAATCAAAGGAGTTAAGGCAAAATTGCACGTCGACCCGGAGGCTCTCCCAAAGTTTTGCAAAGCCTGACCAGTACCATTTGCATTAAGGGAAAAGATCAATGCGGAAATCAAAGGATTACAGCACGAAGAAATGATAAAACCGGTCCAGATCATGGAATGGGCGGTACCCGTGGTTCCTATCTTAAAGCCGGATGGCTCGGTGCGCCTTTGCCACAATTTCAAACAGACGATAACTCATTACACTCAGCCAGACAAATACCCAATTCCCAGGATTGAGGACGTGTACGCAAAGTTGGCAAGAGGACTCCTATTCACAAAACTGGACATGAGCCATGCATACCTGCAACTACGGCTGGACGAGGATTCGCAAAAATTCGCCACAATAAATACGCTGAAAGGCCTCTTCTAGTATAAAAGTTTGCCCTTCGGGGTTTCGTCAGCTTGTGCCATATTCCGAAGGACCATAGAGAGCATCCTACAGGGGTTGCCATTTACCTAGACGATGTCAGTGGATGCAGAAAGACGCAGTGGACGCAGAAAGATGCTGTATTGGCGAAGGTAAAGCACCTGGTGCTAACAGGGTAGCTGGAAAGACCAGTTCATCCACAGTTCCACCCATACTGGAGCAGGAGGGAGCAGATCACGATGGAAGACAGGATACTGCTGTGGGGAGCGCAGGTCATCATCCCAAGGCAGGGCCGTCGGGAGATACTGGCCGAACTACACATGGGCACCCTGGAGTGTCAAAAATGAAGATGCTGGCCTGGAGCTACATCTGGTGGCCAGGTCTGGACGCAGACGTAGCGGAATTGGTAGGGAAGTGCCAACAGTGGAAGAAGGCACCACTGGTAGCCCCGCTGGGAATGGCCAGGCAGACCATGGTCGCAACTCCATGTCGATTTTTGCAGGCCCGTTTATGGGGTCCGTGTTTCTGGTGATAATAGATGCCCATTCCAAGTGGTTAGACGTCTATAAACTAAACTCGGCAACACAATGGCAACCATTGAGAAACTGCGCACCTCGTTCGCAACTCATGGGATCCCAGAGGTATTAGTTTCCGATAATGGTTCAGTGTTCACCAGCCTAGAGTTCACAAAATTAATGAAATCAAATGGGATCTGGCACATCAAGATGGCACCTTATCATCTGGCATCAAATGGGCTAGTGCCACCACTGTCCATCTGATGAAGAGCTTGTCCCTCCCTGATGACAGCCTTACATCTGTAGCCTTTCAAAACTAAAACTTTCGTACCTTCATTTCACAGGAAAGAATTTTAAAAACCTTCTACCTCAGCAAGTAGGACTGCCAATCTTACCATTGCTAGAGGGTCTCCTATTGGCTCTTCATCCTCCACACTTAACTGGATGTTGAAAAATACCCCAGGCACTAATTGGCCAACCTTAAAAATAAGCCATCAGGCATCTGACATAAACTCCACATGGGGTTCGGATCCAAAAGTTCATCTGACACTGGCCCTGATCCCAAAACAAAAAAATCCAGCCCAGGCTGCTCACTAAACTTTGTTCCAAGCTTACTGACATCCACAACTACCTGGATTGTACTCCTCCCTTTGATCTTCTATAGAGTCCAGTTTTAGATTAAATTAATAATGCAAATGCAGTGGGTTTCTTAAAGGCTGCAAGCTTTCTTTGGGAAAACAGCAAAATGTAGATAGATAAAGCAAATGTTGTAAATATTGTGTGAATGGATTTTCAGAAGGTATTTGATAAGGTATCACGTAAGAGACTTGTTGATAAGATTAAGACACATTCAATGGAAATAAAAGTAGAAAGTGCTGGAAACACTCAGCATAATGGAGAGTGGGAGAAAAGTTAACATTTCAGGTTAATGGCTTTTCATCAGAATTGGCAAAGGTTAGACACGTAACAGGTTTTGAGCAAATACAAAGCCAAGGAAAGTGGGAAGGGGAGAATAGAACAAAAGGGGAGATCTGCCAATGGGCAGCGGGGCAGGAGAGAGAGGGGCTAGGATTTTGCAGTTGTAATGATAGAGAATCTGTTCCAATGGAGAGATATATAGGCCGGGATTCTCCCAAAAAAGTTCTAAGTGTCGAATTCGTGGAAAAACTGGAGTAAATCACGCTGTTTTTTTTCAGTTGGAGTTCACACTAGAATCTCCCACACTCTTGTGCAATGCAGAGGCCACCAGGGTGAATATTATTAGATTTCAGGGGCAGGGTCTATTCCTACCCGGGGAGGCTGAAACCAGCGGGCCTCTGCCCATGCACAATGGGCCCTGAACTGTCAATCTCCCTCTTTGCTGGCCAGCTGGATCGCTGGCCAGCCTGTTAGTAAATTAAATAAGCTCGCTGCCAAATGTCTAAATGTCTTGGCCACCACTTGCAAAGGAACTATTTTGTTGCAAGTGGTTATCTTGAATCCAGATTAGATTGCTACGTTAATACAAATATTTTATTTGTGTTAATGTCTATTTGTATTAAGGTCTATTACAAATAAAACAATCATTGTGTCATGGGAAATTTACAGAGGTGACATTTCCTTTGTGATACTTCAGTTGGTTTCCATTCTCTTTTCAATACCTTCATTATTTTATTAATCATTTATAAGGAACTGGCCAAGTAAGGTGGGGCCTTCTAACTTTCCCTTGTTCAATAATGCTTGAAAATCATGACTGTTTCATTTGATGGTTATCTTTATTTGAATGAAACTCCCAATTGCACATCTGTGAATGGAATTATCAGACATGACCATCATTAGAATTTCTTTGACAGCTATCCAAAGGAAACTTAAAAGCTTCCCCCTTTTAATTATTGTTTTAGTAGATTTATAAGTTGGATAACAGAATTCAAGAGGGCTGTTACATCATTAGTCAGATGCTATCTCAGTGCTGACTTGGACAATAGTTTAAAAAAATATTGACACCAATCAGCATAACTCAGAGTAAACAAAGAAGGAGCACAGTTCCATGAGGAACATTTAACATAACAATCTTGTATTTTGTTGAGATGATGCTGTTCACCCTCCCCCCAGGAAATGGGGCACTATTCCCTTATCACTCCTAATAGCATTTCAGTTATGGTTCATAAAGTCAAAATTGAAATAATGGCCACTGTGTTTGCAATGGAGGTTTTGTGTCTTGTTGGTGTTCTTGTACAATGTCTGAATATATTGCATAGAAATTTACTTAAACCATTTAGTGATCTCTGCTTTATCAGAAATAGTCACTTTTTAATTCCATCTGGTCAATTTTCATATTGTTATAGTTGATAATATTGACACTGTTCTTGTTGGATGGAATTTGTTCTAAGATGTCTTTGAAACTGTAGATTGTTTAGATTACACTCAGCCAAGTGTTTACAAGTAGTTTTCAGTTTGTCAGAAATCCAACGTAATATTTAGTGGCATCCTTTTGCATTGAATAAGATAAAATGAAGAAAAAAAACCTGTCAAATACCCATATGTGACAATGGCATTACTGATTATACAAAGAGCAAAACCTAGACTTAGAAACAACATTAAGAATTGACTTGTAACAGAATTCCACCAATGTGAAACTGAGATTTACAAAGGACAATTTTAGGGTAAGGCTGCTAGAACTCTCCAGAGAGAAAGATCCTGATCACAGGTGAGCTGTTGAAATAAGACCCTGCACGCTGACAAATTCTTGCCAAAGGAGAGGGGGAGAACATCAGGTGATGAGTTCAGTTGGGGAGGTTACTGTGTAAAATTTTCAGCAAAGTGGGGACTTGTCATCTGCCTTTTGTTTGACTGAGAAAACATGTGTATCATTAATGCACTTCAAAAGAAGAAAGGGTTCTCTCTCTCTCTCACCATGCTTTCCCTCTTCGAAAGATTCCACAGATATATGGCTGTCCTTCGCTACTTTAGCGAACTTCTTCATGTGTGCAGCAGTAACAATGCTGGTGGACTGTTTTCAATCATGGGAAGCAGTATTAACAAGTTGGAACCTCTCCTCATCTTATGTTCATACATATCAGCTTTCTGACAAAAATCCCTGAATCAGGCATGGGTAATAGGACAGCAGAGTTACTTCCTCTCTCTAGCACTCTAGAACACTGAGCCTATTTATTAAGGGGGACCATTAGCCCAGCTGAGAAATAATCCTGCATCCATTTCTGAAGGCCTGTCTTGATTGGGTGCTCACTCGTGGACAAGACCCAGGGCTCTCGTCGTTTCCAGACATGGCAGCTTTCACTCAGATAATTCAGCACAGACCCAAGATCGAGCCTTATTCCCCTGCTCCATATGGTCCTGAGCCAGTATATTTTTCCAGGAAATACATTTATTTTCCATTTCATCAGTTTTTCATCTTTAGCAAGTGGGATCAATTTACATTCTATCACAGTGGATAGATGCACTGCCTCTATAGCTCTGAGGCATACAGATGGGGAAAGTCTCAGTAAAGTTCAATTCTGTTATTTAATGCATAATTATTAGTTCCTTTATTTTTGATTGTTAGACAAAAGTTAATATACTTAGCGAGCTGTTGAAATTAAATGTAATTCTGTATTATCTTTTAAGGGAGGTCACATGTCATCAGGAAAATTCGCATTTGCATCCATGCCAAGTAGAACGTCGTTCTCTGAAACATCTGTAACAAACCTCCTGTGAGTACAGTTATTCTGCTGGCATGGGTTCCTTTCTATATTTCAGAGCTGGAGAGTTCAGCATTTTTCAATTTGCATTTGGGAGTGTGTTACTTGTTCTTTATGCAGGTGTACAACAACTTGTATTTATTGAGCACCCTAAACATAGAAGCCTCACTGGAGTATTATAAGATAAAATCTGACACTGTGCCACACAAGGAGATATTAGGTAAGACGAGCAAAGATTTAGTCAAAAGGTAGGTTTTAATGAGTGTCATAAAGAAGGAAAATGAGGTAGAAAGGCAAAGAGATGTAGGAAGGCAATTCCATGGCTTAGGTCCAAAGTAACTGAAGACATGGCCCTCAGTGATCAAAATGAGAGGTTCTCAAGAGACCAGAATTAGATGAATCAGGTGTCTCACAGGGTTGTGGGCTTGGAGGAATTATAGAGATAAGGAAGGGTGAGGCCTTGGAGCGATTTGAAACAAGGATGATATTTTAAAATTAAAATGTGATTTGATGGGAGCCAATCCCCACCTGAGAGTTTTAACATTTTTGCTTTCAAGTGTAGTCAATGCTCTCAATTACAATTCGACATCATAAGTTCTAATTTGAAATTAATTTGACATCAAATTTGATAGTGTGCTCACAGTTATCGAGTAAGCTATCCAGCTAGCAAAAGCACTAAGTAACCTGCATTGAAAATTACAAGAAAATGAATTACTTAAATAATTTTCAGTTAGTGTAAGGGGATACTGACATGAATCAACACAGGTCCCCCACAACGTGCACCTGGCAAGCAGAATCTGGCGGAGACGCACAGGTGAATACAGCCCCCAACAGGGAGAAGGTCGCACCTGGGCAGTACTCTGGCACTACCCTGGCACTGCAGCTGTGGGCGTGTTCCATGGGGGCTGTTCGGTTTCTTTAGTGGAGGGGAGGGGGCTCCATGGCGGTGGTGGGGAGCAGAGTTCCACAGGGTGCCCTTTAAAAATGTCATCCCAATCTTTTAAAAACCTGTGTTTCTGTCAGTCAGCATTACGTCATGAGATTCACCCCTTATCTTGTTTGTCCAACAGTTTAAAAATACAGTGGGAAAACCCACCAATGCCGCCAGCGAGCTGCTGTCCATCTTTCCTGTTCGAGATGGTATTTTGCCAAAAAAGGGCAAAATTCTACCCTAGGCTTTTGGTCATATGAATCAATACTGCCTTATGTTGGCTCTCCCTACCTGAAAAGTTTGAATTTTGAACATTTGGATGGCCAGAAGAAAATTACTCCAGGGTGGGCGTTTGTGGGGGTAGGGGGGTTGTGGTGGGGAGGTGATGACGGAGGGATATTGCTCAGAGGGGCTGGTGGTGGAAAAGTATTCAGCAGGAGGAGCAAAATGGCTCAGGGGGGCGGGGGGAGGGGGGGGGGGGTTGTTGCAGAGGTGGGAGGGTGATGGCAAGAGAACTGCTGCAATCCAGCAGGAGGGGTGGTGGGTGGTTGGGCGCAGCAGGTGGAGGCAGTGAGGAGTGGCAAGGTCATGTTACATGAGTTATAGGTTATAAAGAAAAATGTAAAAAATGTCTCATTAAAACAGGGTCTCCTTTTTCTAAAGTTAGTTCAGCTTTATAATGTTTGAAACTACTTTGGCAGGGGGAGGGGACACAGACTGTGAATCATACAGCAAAGGGCGTGAATCATACAGCAAAACAAACAAGTCAGAGGGAGTGCAGCTGTATTAAGTTTCAAGGGAGTAAGGGCAGGCTGGATGGCCTCCCCTTCAATGCCAGGAGCACTGCAGGTAAAACAGATATGTTGAGGGCAATGATTGACGCATGGAAGTGTGATATAGTAGTCATCACAGAGACATGGTTAAAAGAAGGACACGATTGGCAATTCAACATTCCACAATATAGAATCTTCAGGGGAGGAGGTAAAAGAGGAGGAGGTATTGCATTATTAGCTAATGAGTCAGTAACTGTAATAAGGAGAGATGATATCTTAGAGGGAGCTTCAAATGAAGCCTTGTGGGTAGAGCTTAAGAATAAAAAAGGGGCAGCCACATTGTTAGGTGTTTATTATAATTCCCCCAGATAGTCAAAAGGATATTGAGGAGCAAATATGTGCTCAGTTTGTGGAGTTGTATAAAAACAATAACAGTGGGGTTATTGTATTAGGTGACTTCAACTTTCACAACATTAACTGGGATATACATAGTGTTAAGGGCTTGGATGGAGTAGATTTCTTGAAATATGTACAGGAGAACTTTTTAAATTAATATGTGGAGAGTCCAACAAGAGAGGGAGCTGTGCTGGACCTGATTCTGGGGAATGAAGCCAGACAGGTGGTTGAGGTAATGGTAGGGGAGCCTTTTAGTGATAGCGATCACAACATGGTACAACTTAAGCTTGTTATGGACAAAGAAATAGACAAGCTGCAAAAAAATGTTTTGTATTGGGGGGAGAGTGGATTTTAGTAAAATAAGACAGGATCTGGCCAAGGTAGACTGGGAACAGGTACTAATGGGAAAGTCTATAGAAGAGCAGTGGGGGGCAATCAAAAAAGAAGTGGGGAGGCTGCAAGCCCAGCATATTCCTTCTAGGATGATAGGTAGGAATAACAAATCCAGAGAATCATGGATGACCAGACTTATTTAGGATACAATGAGAAGGAAAATAAAAGCTTTTAAAAAGTTTGCGGGGAGCAAATCAGTGGAGGCATTAGTGAGGTATAGAAAGTGCAGAGTGAAGCTTAAGAAAGCAATTCGGAAAGCAAAGAGGGGATACACGGTGGCACAGTAGTTAGAACTACTGCCTCACTGTGCCAGGAACCTAGGTTCAATTCCTGGCTTGAGTCACTGTCTGTGTGGAGTCTGCACATTCTCCCCTTGTCTGTGTGTGTTTCCTCCGGGTGCTCTGGTTTCCTCCCACAGTCCGAAAGACATGCTGGTTAGGTGCATTGGCCATGCTAAATTGACTCTCAATGTAACTGAACAGGCGCCGAAGTGTAGTGACTAGGGAATTTTCACAGTAACTTCATTGCAGTGTTAATGTAACACTAATTGTGACTAATAAATAAACTTTACTTTACTTTGAGAAAGCTCTGGCTGGTAAAAGTAGGGAAAATCCCAAGATATTCTATAAATATATCAATGGGAAGAGGATAACCAGGGCAAGAGTAGGGCCCGTTAAGGACCAAGGAGGCAATCTGTGGACAGAACCAGAGGACATTGATAAGAGGGTTGAATGAATACTTCACATCTGTCTTCACCCAAGAGAATGAGGATTATGGAATTCAAGGAAAGACTGAGATTCTTGAGCAAATTGACATAGGGAAAGACAAGGTATTGGAGGTGTTGGCAGCCTTAAAAGTGGATAAATCTCCAGGTCCAGATAAATTGTGTCCTATGCTGCTGGGGGAGGCAAGGCAGGAAATTGCAGGGGCTCTGACCCAAATGTTCAATTCTTCTCTGGCCACGGGGGAGGTGCCAGATGACAGGAGAACAGCTAATGTGGTTCCACTATTTAAGAAGAGTTTTAGAGATAAACCAGGGAACTACAGACCAGTGAGTTCTCACGTCAGTGGTAGGGAAACTATTAGAGAAACTTCTGAAGGAGAGCATCCAGTTCCACTTGGAGAGGCAAAGCTTGATCAGGGATAGTCAGCATGGCTTCATCAGAGGGAGGTCATGCCTAACAAATTTGAATTAATTTTTTGAGGAGGTGACCAGGTGTAGTGCAGTCGATATAGTTTATATGGATTTCAGCAAAGTCTTTGACAAGGTCCCACGTGGGAGACTTGTAAAGAAGGTAAATTCACATGGGATACAGGTAATTTAACAAAGTGGATCCAAAATTGGCTCAGTTGTAGGAGTCAGAGGGTGATGACAAAAGGCTGCTTCAGGGACTGGAAGCCAGTGTCCAGTGGTGTACCACAGGGATCTGTGTTGGACCCCCTACTATTCGTCATTTATATAAATGACATTGATGACTATGTGGAGGGTAGGATTAGTAAGTTTGCAGATATCATAAATATTGGACGGGTGGTTAACAGTGAGGCGGAGTGTCTTGGGCTACAAGAAGATATAGACGGAATGGTCAATTGGGCAGATAAGTGGCAGGTGGAATTTAACCCTGAAAAGTGCGAGGTGATACACTTTGGAAGGAGTAATTTGACAAGAAAGTACTCAATGAATGGTAGGACACTAGGAAGTTCTGTGGAACAAAGGGACCTTAGCGTATATGTCCACAGATCTCTGAAGGGGGAAGGGCATGTTAGTAGGGTGGTGAAAAAGGCATATGGGACACTTGCCTTTATCAATGGAGGCATAGATTACAAAGTCATTTTGGAGTTGTACAGAACTTTGGTGAGGCCACATCTAGAATACTGTGTGCAGTTCTGTTCGCCACATTACTGGAAGGCTGTGATTGCACTGGAGGGGGTGCAGAGGAGATTCACCAGGATGTCTCCTGACATGGAACGTTTAAGTTATGAAGAGCGGCGTAGGCTTGGATTGTTTTCATTGGAGCAGAGAAGACTGAGGGGCGACCTGATCGGGGTAAATAAGATTATGAGAGACATGGACAGAGTGGATAAGGAGCAGCTGTTCCCCTTAGTTGAACAGTTAGTCACGAAGGGTCTTAGGTTCAAGGTGAGAGGCAGGAGGTTTGGGGGGACGTGATGAAAAACTTTTTTACCGAGAGGGTTGTGACGGTCTGGAATGCGCTGCTTGGGAGGGTGGTAGAGGCGGGTTACCTCACATCCTTTAAAAAGTAACTGGATGAGCACTTGGCACATCATGACATTCAGGGCTATGGGCCAAGTACTGGCAGATGGGGTTCAGGTGTTTCGAATGCGTCGGTGCGGACTTGATGGACCAAAGGGCCTTTTCTGCGCTGTATGATTCTATGAACTATTACATTTCAGAAATATATTAAAATAAATGCTACAATCATTTTTGCTTAAGTATGTTGCTAATTGCAAATGTTTTGGTGCTGTGGTTTGTCAATTACAGTACTTGTAATGGTAAATGATTGCTAAATTATTGGTTTCGAGTGCAATTGATGTCAAATGATTATTAAATGATTGCTTTGGAGTGCAGTTGAAATCAAACGAGTGTAAATGATAGCTGTTGAATGCAAATTATGTCAACACTTTCAAATAAGGATGTAGCAGCATGGGGGGGTGAGAGGTGAATGAGATTTGGCGCAATCTATGAGACAGGCAGTAGATTTTTAGATGACCTCAGGTTTATGGAAGTGGAAATAGATGTTCTTAAATCTATTTAATATTTATACATTATATTCACAATGGTCAGTGCAGACTCAATGAGCCAAATGGCCTCCTTCTGCACTCTAGAGATTCTATGATAATATATATAATGTAGATGTATAACTTGAAAATAGATAAACATTTTTTGTAATATTGTCAGATTATTTGACAGATTTGTTTTAATATTCAGTTACATGTATTACACTATTGAATATTACACTATCTGTTATAGTAATAAACTCTATAGCCATAACAATCATTAAGAATGGGAACATTGGCTAATTGCGTTTTTTACTTTGTTTCTGCTATTTATGTGAAGTTGAGACTTAATGTCTAACGTCAACTACAAGCAATATTTGCAGATGGATTTTGTGACTAGTTTTCATGATTTATTGAACCACGTAAATGCAAACAATCTATTTACTACCATCAGATTTTATTGACTATTACTTGTGATGTCTAAGCAATGATTAAAATGCTTAATGTACCATTTCAGGATTCACAAAGAATTAGCCATTAAAAACTACTTTATTCTACAGTTCCCTCTGCACAACTTTATGTAAATGTGATTAATGCAATACTGACCCTTCCACTAATCAGTACATCTGTGGATTATGTGAATTGCCGCACAATGGACACTAAGTGCCAATAGTTAGCATGTTTAAGAGCAATTTTCTGCTGCAGGTTTGTGCACATTAATGTCTCAGTAATTCCCATGGCAGCTAACCAACAGAGGAGAAAATATGGCTGCCATAATCTAACCCACTTCTGCCCTCTTTTCCATCATTAAAGTGACTTTATTAGACATGCCTTCAGTGTGGACATGTTTGACTCATTGTAAAATTCAGCTAAAAACAAAATAGATAAACCATTGTGAATGGGAGATCAAAAGTAATGTTTCTATGTGTTAACAATCCCAGTTGATGTTATAACCGGACGGGTAGATCCCAGAATGGAACCCTGGCTCAAAAGATTGTAATTTGATTTTTGAAAATGTGGAGAAACAGAGTCACAGGACCACTAATTAGTTTTAACAAAAAAAAACATTTTATTAAACATGAGAAGTGGATTACAATACAGTACTCCTTTACTCCCCCTTTAATTCAACAAATACACCCAGATTTTACGATTAACATGGATTACAAAGCACATCTTAAGGTACAATTGTCTCAGTAACACATAGATTGGCCGTGGTCAAATACACTCTCCACTTTGAACCCAAATGAATGTCTGTGGAGTTCTCCTCAGAATTCCCCCAGATGATTGTCACATGGGAGTTTCCAAACTCCACTCCCAAAAAACATGCTTTTAAATCTTCTTTCACAATAATGCTTTCCACCAGCAGTATGCATACCCAAATCTAGTCCAGGTTTTCCAAATTACCCTTTCAAACAAAGCTCCA
This sequence comes from Mustelus asterias, assembly GCF_964213995.1. Taxonomy (NCBI): domain Eukaryota; kingdom Metazoa; phylum Chordata; class Chondrichthyes; order Carcharhiniformes; family Triakidae; genus Mustelus; species Mustelus asterias. The sequence goes on along the minus strand of NC_135804.1, from coordinate 50,909,582 downwards.
CTTTGAACAACAAATCCAGTGTGCAGGGTTTACAACAGAAGTTCACAAGAACTTCAGAAGTTCTTTTTCTTGACTGCTGTATAAACTGATTACAATTGCTTTAACTCTCAATTCCCACACTCTATTAAAATGGCATAAAACTTTTGATTTAGCCCTGTCCGTTTTCCCACTTTACCTCTGGTTACTGCAACTGTCTCTCACTCTAACCACTTTGCTTCTCCCTTGGATACTCCTGAATAATACCTTGGTCTCTATTCTCTTAACTTCAGCCTTTTTAAAGCATTCTTTATGTCTTAGTTCCATGATTACCTGGTTGTTTGAAAGGTCTGCCTCTTTGCAGCCCCCTTGTCCTGTCCAGCTTCTCCTAGCAGAGTTGAGAGATGTTAACTCCCTGGTGTCCTTCTTCAACTGCAAACAAATTCAGCTAAAAACTAAATTCAAAAGCCTTTCTACCTTACAAGGCCCACAATTGCTAAGCAACCACTGCTACATCTGCCAGCTTCTATTACTCTTCTTGCCGTAACCCTCTCTAAGCACAATAACAACACAGTTGGAATTGAAACCAACACCCACACATACAAACACCTTGCTCCAGCATTAACCTAAGTATAGGTTTTACCCTTCTAGGCATAGAAACATTAAATTAAACCCACTTAAAACTATATCTTATTTCTGATGTTTGCCAATACAAATATAAATCCCTTAAAACTATTTAAATGCCTCAGTAAATTACTTGGGATTAGAGAAATATTGTTTTGTTGAATTTCCATTTAACCTATTTTTTTCTTCTTCTCCTGCTTTTGTATCTCCTTTGGGAGGCTGGATGAGCAAGTCACAGCCTGTTCTGTGATTATTAATGTCTGCTGCATGGCAGTGATCGATCACTATCTGTTGTGGAGTTGCTAGTGGAGTTCAGAATCTTCCAGAGCTGTGGCCAGCTGACTGCTATAATGTTGCATTAAAAATGATGCTAATTAAATAAAGGTGTTGCATTAAATTATAGTGCATGATTTTTGTTTACATGTGTCAGGAGGGAGAGTGGGAGTGCTGTGTGTTTAGATTTACAAGTGATTGACACAGTGAGGAGTGGCAGAGATCGAGAAGACACCGTGATGCATCATGTCTTAAGAGAGAATCTATACAAGCCAAGGAGAAGGGTAAGTTACTTTGATAACCTATACAGGGACCCTGAGAAATAGCAGAGACACACATGTCACTCAGTGTCTTGATTAGTAAATGTGTGGTAATGAACCATGCAGAACAGAAATAGATTGATTTGTCAGCTGTTAGCTGGAGGATGATGAGGCTATCACAGTGGTCCTCAGTGTCCCAAGACTAAAGAAAGAAAAAATAAGGTATGATTTCTTACAGTTACTATTGAAAAGGTCACTCTTAGCATATTTTATGAGGAGAATATTTTTCTGGCTGTGTATTAATGGACATTCTGGCTGGAATTGTGTCAACACAGCAGAGATCCCAACAATGAGCCCTGGAGCCAGGGATCTCTGGCTGCAGGGGGATCTCTGGCTGCATTGTTATGTAAGAGTTTTAACAACACCAGGTTAAAGTCCAACAGGTTTATTTGGTAGCAAATGCCATTAGCTTAAGGAGCGCAGCTCCTTCGTCAGATGGAGTGGAAATCTGCTCTCAAACAGGGCACAGAGACACAAAATCAAGTTACGGAATACTGATTAGAATGCGAATCTCTACAGCCAACCAGGTCTTAGAGATACAGTCAATGTGAGTGGAGACAATGTGAGTCCTCCACTCACATTGTCTGTACCTTTAAGACCTGGTTGGCTGTAGAGATTCGCATTCTAATCAGTATTCTGTAACTTGATTTTGTGTCTCTGTGCCCTGTTTGAAAGCAGATTTCCACACCATCTGACGAAGGAGCAGCGTTCTGAAAGCTAATGGCGTTTGCTACCAAATAAACCTGTTGGACTTTAACCTGGTGTTGTTAAAACTCTTACTGTGTTTACCCCAGTCCAACGCCGGCATCTTTACATCATGCATTGTTTTGGCCATTGACAACAATTCTAATGAGTTGCCAACCTGTCTCCCGTCCCTTTCAAGGATGTGTACCTGCCCCATCAGCTGCTAGCCAATCAGAAGGCTGGCAGCTCAGCAACACCACCAGGAGCAGTGGATAGTCTTGGGATTGCACCTAGCTGAGAGGTCACCAAGGGAGCAGGCTGTCCTTGCAATGGATAAGTGGCATTTGGGAGCACCGGGACTAGTCAGGGAGTGAGGGCAAGGAATCGTTTGCTGCAGCAGTGATCATTGCCATTGGGAGGCCACTCCATAGGTCATAAAGTGGCCGATTAAGAGCCCCATCCCCATGCTGAGTCATGAGGGAGCTAGTCCACCAGGATTCAGCAGATAATCTCCCAACATTGCGGAGGACCCACCCACTGCTGGTAAAATGCTAGTGGCAGCTTGAAGAGGCCTTAATAGTCCAGTGAGGTGGTCAAATTGGTCTCTGGGAAGAACTGCTATCCTCCACCTTCCCCAACACTGGTAAAATGCAAGAGACAAATGCCTTCCCAGTCCTTTTTACAGGCCTTTATAAATTGCTCCCTGAGCCCATCCCGAGAACACTGGCAATTTTCAGTCCACTGTAACAATGTACATGTATCCAAATGTATTAATTCAAAGATGTTACAGGAAAATGTGATAATTGGTTAAATTTAGGACAGAGACTCTTTAATCTTTAGATAACTGAGCTGTCATGATTATAAATGTTTTTGTTTATAATTCTTTCCCCTTTAATTTACTTTCCACCTGGTCACCCATTTACTTCCAATCAAGAGCATGCTGCTGAGTCTCACAAACCCCTCTACAAAATATATTTTCCATTTGACTACCCCTCTTTCCAACATCGGAAATATTTTCTCCTTCCCTTGAGCTGCTCCATGGATTGGGGTTGGGAACAACCTTTTGGGAATCTTGGGCAACACCATAGTGGAGACCCACAGCCTGTGTTAGCAGGCCTTCTATTTTACTGCATAAAATGAAAGAACAAAGCAAATCCCTGTGGTTTTATGGCTCCAGGGTCTAATCAGAGAAATAACACAAGCTGAATCAATTAATAGAGTGTGAAAAAGGAGATTCTGTACTATTAACACGGTTTGACAGTTAATAACATTTTCTATTGTTAGTGCTCTCAATATATACTTGTTGTTTTTATTATGATGAGTGTTGGTTCCATGTTATACCAGTATCAAGGAAGTTATAGCCGGCACTTCATCGCTCAAGGTGAACAAGAAAGGCAAGAAAGAGAAGTTTTCCAACGAAATATGAGAAGTCGTCTTGAGTCATTCAAATCCACCAAGCATAATGTATACTCTTCAAAGATCAAATGCAGGCATAAGAAAGAGCACAAGTGTCAAAAAAGGGTAAGTTCCCTTTCAATTGAACATACCCGAGATTACATTTTAAAACCTTGTAACTTTTTCAGGGTAAAAATTGTTTTCCACACTTGTTGCTGGAGGAAAAATAATCCACTTGAAAGGAAATGAGAGGGGGTTTGACTGTACAATTTTCCCTCTCTGTGAGCCTATTCTCATTCATTTTAATGAGTGGTAAGCTGAAACATGCGTAATAGTGGAATGCTCCAGGCTCAAAGAATGTAAAAGACATGAAACCCTTTTTACATTGCATTTAGTTACGGTTCAATTTTATTTCAGGATAGCTCTTACGGATAACAATACCTTCTACAGAAATGATAAAGCTCCCTCTCTCTATTCCTTCAAATGATGTCATAGAAGTCAAGTCTTTCAATTTATAAAGTAAGGCATTGTCATTCTCCACTGGTGTACCAGCTACTGCTAAAAGTTAGTGACTTCAACTTTACCCTGCACTCTGCTACGGTCTAATCAGTTGTTGTTAGAATGCATATTGTTCTTTGAGTGACTTTTTCTTATGATCCCAAGAACAATCTCAACTGGCAAGCCTCTGTTTCCAAGATCAAAGCAGCCACCGAGTATTTTTGGCACTGACGATAACCTCAGAAGAATTAGTTAACATTTTTGTGCTGCCTGCTTTTAGCCAGAGGCTCTCAGAGCAGTCAGAAAACAGGAAATGCCGGAAATGAACAATAGGTCAGTCGGAAAGATGGAAGGGTTAATCCTTCGTCAGAACTTGCTTAATTCTATAAACTTTGGTCAACTTTGTCAAGGCAGATTGATTTCAAATTTCTTAATTTTGAGCCACTAAGCTGCAGTCTTAATCCAACTGGTTTGACAGAAAACCAATGGGACAATGTGGAGCACTGATTTGCACCTCGTCCGATATTGACTTCAACTGTCAGTAAAACCAGGCAGGATGTTAAACCAGTGATGCACACAATCCCATCAGTTTCCTAATGTGCAAATTAGATTAAAACTAACCTAAAGTCTTGTTTATAGTAATTTAGTTAATATTTAACCAATTGCCTCATTTTATTTTGAATCTTAATGATTTGCATTCCAGTCTTGTTTCCTGAACTGTGCATGGTGTAAGTCAGGTATTCTCCTCTCTCCTTCATCCCATGTGTGATGTGCTCTTAGAAGTAGTGATATCTCACCATTAAAGGCACCAGCTCGAGAGGTTCTACATTTTGATAGGGATATCCAGCACTACCATCTCCACCAACTCCCGCCCCATACTACACAATGCACAAGATATCATTTTGATATTTATTTCCTCCAAGGACAGACAGCACGCACATAAAGATATTTGTTGAGGCGTCCTGCTAACAGGAGAGCTGGTAAGAGACCTGCATTGCCTCTTTTTGGGAAGACCCACTGAACCACAAGTCAGTCAGGCAGTGGCGAGGCCACCAGTGGGCCTTCCTTGAGAATCAAGACCCTGGGGTTGAAGTGTCACCTACCGAGAAGTGCTAGTTTTTTAGAGGCTGGTAGCTCTTCTGTTCAGCAGTGTCACTGAAGAGGACCTGGCTGCTGTCAGAAGAACACCCTGGAATCCTAGGATAGCAGAGGACTGAGGCTATAGGTAAGTAATGGGAGTGGAGCGGTTTGGTTTCATAGCATGGGGGTTACAGAGGGGAGACAGGGAGGTTGGAGATAAGGACAGGTGAGTGGCTCTCAACAGGTCACCCTCTTCCCGATATCCAGTCCCTCGACTAGGGATTGAGGGATTTCCTACAATGTGATAAGTTTCACATGTCATGCATGTCCCATGGCAACAGGCTCGCCTATCGCTGAGTTAATCCCAGCAGCGATGGGTTGAGGCCTTTAAGTGGTCATTAATTGGCCTCACTGATACAATAAAATGATAAGAATTCTACTCCCAATTTTAATGTTATGATTTTGTTTTTGTTTGTGTGTGTGTGTGTGTGTGTGCACGTGTGTATCTTTTTAAAGATGAATTAATTCACTTCTTTATGTGTTTCCAACAGAGAAATGCTGAAGGTATAAATGGTCAAGTACCTAATGATAAATTACAGCGAAATGTTAGTTGGCATGACACAGGTAGGCGTATAATTGATTTAATACTTTTACAAGTTAATGTACAATTTTTCCTTTCTCTGTCTCTTCTGTATAGTTCCCTGAAATCCAAGATATTGTAGAAGCATTTTTCTTAAAACTGCTCGTCATGAGATCAGTGCTTCTTTCATTGACTTTATTTAACCAAAACAGATTAGTTGGCAGAGGGCCTATATAGTTCAATACATCCATACATACTGCTACAGTTAGGAGTCAACAAGGAAAATATTTCAGGGTTTCTTGATGAAAAAATGTGCTGTACTTAAAAATATTTATTCCAACATCCCATTTAAAAAAAGCTTTTTATGGAAAGAAGCCCAGGGCTATCTCTGCAGCAGCGGCCTTTTAGATATATTATGAAAGCTCTGTTGGATCCATGACTCGATAAGGTCAATCTCTACCCATAGGGTAACTGAAAGCCTGGAGGGCAGTTGAACTCTGCATTAACCTATACATCTTTAGGATCTCTGGGAGACCCTGAGAGTAAACCTGCAATTTTATATTTGAAGTTTGTTAAGGCCCAAGGATTAACAAAGGCCGGTTCTTTCCACTACTCTTTCCCCCCCCTCCCACTCCCGCCCGTGGCGTGTTTTCCAGCAGTGGAGGTGGCTGGCTATTGGCCGCCAGTGGGATCTTCCGGTCCCGCCAATGTCTACGGCGTTTTGTATGGCACACCCGCCCTGCCACTGGCGAATCTGCCACTCGGGGCGGAGGGGGTTAATCTTCGGTGGGATGGTAGATCCCGCCGACAAGAAGGGCTGGAAATTCCTCCTGTAGTCTTTATTTTACAATGCATAAAAGCCTGATGAACTGCTTTCTTTGGGAAGATTTATGAGTTTAAACTGACCATCCTCCCACTTGAAAGAGATTGTTGCCTATTAATGCTATGTCTTCAACTGATGCATACAAAAGGCATCTTTATATTTTTGCTCACAGTAGGATATGCAGAAAAAACTCTTCCTAATTTCCAATGTACAAGAAATTTGCACTTAGCAAATTGTGTTCTCATGTAATATCCCATTTTTAAGAGTAGGCATCACTTTACAAAATTATTAAACAATCTGAAGATACAGAAGCTTTTTCACCTAACATAAAATTGTCTGCAAATCTGAAGCAAATGATTAAGATAATGGGCTGGTCTACCCAACCCCCCCTACCCACCCCACAGACACAGGACACTCCCCCACATGCCGCCAATTGCCCCCGTGCCAGTCCCCCCCCCCCCACCCCCCCCCCCCCCCCCCCCCCCCCCACAGATATCGCCAATCACCCCTCCCCCGGCAGAGTACCCTCCCTCCCACCCTGAGAGTTCACTCTCCCCTATCCCACGATCATCACCCTGGCAGAGTTCCCCACTTCCCCCCCACTCCAGCAGAGCTCCCCACTTTCCTTCCACCCTGGCAGAGCTCTCTCCTTCCCTCACCCGGCAGAGTTCCGCCCCTTCCCTCATAACCGCAGCAGAGTTCACCTCTTCCTCCACCCCCACCCCTCCCTCCCCGTGCCGCAGAGTTTCCATTGGCTCCCCCATCATAGCTCCACCCCACAGGTTCCACTCCTTGGCATAGCCCTGGCACAGTTATGGTGCCCAGTGGGCAGTGCCAGGGTGTCCAGTGGGTAATGCCAGGGTGCCGTGTGTGCACTGCCAGGCAGGCACTGCCCCATGGGTACTGTCCGGCCATGCCCCTGACCACCCAGGGGGCTTCAATGGCCTCCAATCCCGCTGTGAGTCCACCATGTCTGGTATCCACTTGTGGAGATCAGCAGTGATTCTTGCCGAGGAGAACCTTGACCAGCGAGGTGGTTAAGATAAATGAACCGGACGATACCGGTTCTCGTTAAGCATGTCATTAATATTTAAATCGACTTTGCACCCCTTTTTTGACGCGAAGCCAATTTCGCCGGCAAAACATGGCCTGTACAATCAGGGGAAGTGAAAAACTGGGTGCGTTTCTCATTTTCACCTCCCACCTGGGTCTTACCACCATGAAAGTCATAAGATCGCACCCAAGAAGGATGTGGAGGCTTTAGAGAGAGTGCAGAGGAGGGTTTACCAGGATGTTTCCTGGTATGGAAGGGCTTAGTTATGAGGGAGTTTGGGTAAACTGGGGTTGTTCTCACTGGAAAGACGGAGGATGAGGGGTGACCTAATAGAGGTGTATAAAATTATGAAAGGCATAGATAGGGTGATGGTGGGAAGCTTTTTCCCAGGTCGGTGGTGACATTCACGAGGGGTTGTAGGTTCAAGGTGAGGGGGGGGGGGGGGGGGGAGGTTTAACACGGATATCAGAAGGACGTATTTTACACAGAGGGTAGTGGGGGCCTGGAATGCGCTGCCGGGCGAGGTGGAGGCGGACACACTGGGAACGTTTAAGACTTATCTAGATAGCCACATGAACGGAGTGGGAATGGAGGGATACAAAAGAATGGTCTAGTTTGGACCAGGGAGCGGCGCGGGCTTGGAGGGCCGAAGGGCCTGATCCTGTGCTGTATTGTTCTTTGTTCCTTGTTCAATGTCAGAGACACTGCAGTAGAGCTGCTGCACACATGTCACTTTGTTCCATTTCTGTATGTCATGTTCTTGCCTTCAGTTCTGTAAATAAAGGAAGGACACAACAATGACCATGAGTTCTTCTGACAGAGTAACTGTCCAATCATAACCAGTTCTTAAGTTTTTGCTCCAGAAATCACAGATTGTTTCTGGGTCGAACCATGGATCACAGTGTGTAAGTTGACCTGACATGTAAGACAACATGGCCCTATGATGTTTCTGCATATACTTAGCATATGAGTGGATTCACCTTTTCAGCCACTACATGCTATATTTACATTCGAATCAGCCTCAATTTTTCACCCTACAAATGCATGTTTTGCTTACCTTATAACTGGGCTTAAAGGATCAAGCAGGCAACACGGGTTGTATTGTGAAGATGTGTGGGAATTTAAGACAGGCCGGCATAGTGAAGACCACATGTTGTGAACAACAAAGAGAAATGAGGCTTCCAACAAAACAAATGAATTGCGAAACTGGTTTCAAGCTGAACTGTGTAATATTCGCTAACTCATCAAATATCTGTACGGCAGCAAGGGAATTTAGTGTGAGTGAAAATCTGGTGCGACAATAGAAGAAGGAGGTCTGCCCTGAAGAAGATTCCCAAGTCCAAATGTGGCATGAGAATAGGGAGCAGGCACTGGCCTGTATTGGAATGGATCCTGAAAGGTCATCAGAATTGATGCAAGAAATGCAGTGCTTATATCCACACTTAAGTGGATCAGACCAAACCCTCAGATTTTGGAGCAACAGATTATTGGTGTAGCCACGTTATGGAACAAAAATGCCAAATGTTGCAGCAGAGGACCAAGGCCGCTCAGAGACTACCAAAAGATCTTGATGCTGGGTGAAATCTTACCAAAAAAATGGCAGAGTATTGGTTCCAGCAAGAAAAACAGTGTGCTTCTGTCCAGAGAAACAGACTGGTTTTCTTTCCAGGTCTTACGACACATCGTCAGAAAAACAAGTGGGTGTGTTTCACACTGTCATGTAGAAGGGTGGGGCTGCAACACCCCGGCAAAGCCCAGCTGCGCTGAGAGCCAGGGCACCCCAATCAGACCAAACAATATACTTCATCCCACCCCACCACCGAGGTTTCAGGGGCTCCCTCCCAACACTGCTGGCAGAGCTGGCATTCACTCCAGATGATCAGAGTCGGCATCTGTCCCCCCTCCTGTGATCAGAATTGACACCTCTCCTCCCCTCCCCCAAATCCCATCAATGCCAGCTCTCCCAACCAAATAGTCAATACAAGCATCTGTTCTGATGCCCTTCCGCCTGAACATCAGATCTCTTCCCCCCCCAACCCCCTCACCCAAACAGCCATCGCAAGCACCCCAACTTCCCCCCCAAATGTCAGACACCTTTGCCGCAACCCACTCGCCCACACAGCTATTGCCAGCATCCCCAGCTCCCACATCTGTCCCCCTCACCACCACAAACAAATGATTCCCCCCTCCTCCATGAGACTCCCACTGGGGTCCACCCTGGCATTGCCTCCTGGCACAGGTTGTTGACATTGCCAGGTTGGTACCATGCCAACCTGACAATGCCAACCTGTGCCAGGAGGAATTTCCAGAGCACGGCCTGGTCATGACCCTCTCCCCCAGAATGTCTGGGTGAACCTGTCATAAACCATGTCGTTATGACGTCACATCGGCAAGGTTTCAAAATATGCCTCAGGATCAATATATGGTGAGGAGCGTCTTTAGTAACATGTTAATGTATTCAAATGTAATGAAATAAAGTTCACACCCATTGTGAACATGAATTTGATTACGTCACCAGCGAGGAGTGGCGCAAATCACAATTTTGTCAAAATTCACGACTTACGGGTTTCGCCAAATCTTGAGCTCCTGTTGCCATTCCCGTAGATGGCGAGTATGGGCTGAAGATCACCCCCATCAAAATGACCGGTTTCCAGTGATTCATCATCAAAAACACAAGTACCCATTATGACACATTGGCAATGTGTCTGAAACATCCATGAACTTTGATATACTTAGCTACTGAGCTGTGGAGTGGAAAGGTTCAGAAACAGATCTAGTAAACACCAGAGGACAAACGACAATATTTACAGTATTTGCAAGCCCACAGGTGCAACGGAACAATATTAAAGCCTATGGTAATGTTCAAGCATAAAACCATGTAAAAGATCAAGTGCCCTGCAACAGGAATTTTTGTGCATGTCCATGACAACGATTGGATAGATGAGAATGAAGCGAAGTCGTGGATTGATAATGTGTGGAATGTAGGCATCCTGGTGGCATATATAAAGAATGCAGATTATTACTGTGGGACATGTTCAGATCTCATATAAGCGATATGATTTGGGGGTGCCAATGAAGAAATAGCACCCACATTACAGTTGTACCAGGGAGTCTGTTTAGATATGTGCCTCAACAAGCCATTTAGGGTCATATTCACACCCAATGAAATAAGAATATAGTTGACAGAGAAAGAACCTTCAAGAGCTGGAAATCTATGCATGCTTGATATCATGTGATTTCACCATCAAATCGTGAGATGCTGTTAGTGCACAAACTGTCATCAGATCATTCAAAAAATGCAGAATATTTATTTGATGGACGGAGATGGGTAATGGTTTTTTTGGGAGGGATGATTCTGAAACAAAAAATGCCAAATTTATCTCGAGTGGGATCCCCATGATGATGCCACAATCAAAGTAACTCAGAATCAATTAATTCTTTGCACGAAGCAGTGAATTTGGTAAGTTTTAAAATACTTTCATTGTGGTTAGTTATCCTTGTACAATTATTTATTCAATAAACTATGCCACATTAATTTAGTATGAATTACCAGTGTTTTATTTTCATATTTCAAAATGGCGACCCACACCAGTGGTTCACATGTTATACCTGGTGTGTAAGTTGACTCCATTTTCAGAATAATTTTTGGAGGCTTCAATGGTCGACTAATGCGCTGTTATCCATGGTACCTCTGTCATCCTGAAGTTTAATAGAGTCATTTTTATGATATCACAAGCTAACAGCAGTAGAAATTAGGAATGCTTTCCCCTTAATTAATTCATTCAGAAGGATCCTACAATCCGTCCAACGTTCATGCTAAGAGGCATGCTCAAATGTTGGAAATGCACCACTGGAATCAATTGAGATGGGTTAGATATTCTGAAGTTGTGCTTATTCATCTCTGAGAAGGAAAAACTTGCAGAGTAACCCCTCAGAAGGGTTACATTAATGGGGCAAATTGTAAACTGGTACAGTGATCCCAGCTGTAAACACCTGACTAGCACCCAGGTGCAGAAGGGACTTCAAGTCTTGGTTGTTTACTTTCAGATAAAACTTATGCAAAAATGTTAGAAAAGTAAACTTGGTTTTAAAAGAATCTTAAGAGTGTTAGTTTTACCTTTTGCTATCACAAGATAAATGCAATATGGATGAGGAATACTTTCCATTTAGTTAATTCATCCAGAAGGATCCTATAATTCATTCACTGTTCCATCATTTTTTTGTTAAGTAATTGCAGAATCTTTGCTATTTCTTGTCCATCCCACACACTGTTCATTCTTTGTGTAATGAACTTCCTGACAACAGTCCTCAATTTGTCTGTTACTAAATTGCCCCAATGTTCTCTTTTTTGACATCTTCGACATGCTACACTGTATTTCACTTTGATGTTGGATTGCCTTGTGATCTTGATGTTTTTTCCCAGTTGCACTGGCTATAACTAACTGTCAGAAGAAGCCATTGCTGGGAACACAGTTATTGCCAGTATGCATCACTTCTATGTTTCATCTATAAAACCTAAGACATTTTAACAACTTGGATTTATAGTGACTCTCACTCAACAGTTAATGAAGCCTGCCGGAGGAGATGGTGTAATAAATGTAAATTACCCAAACTGTTGCTTATGTGGCCGCGATCCTTATGAACACACATGGTAAAAAAAAATCAGGCAGCACAAGGTGGTGTTATGCGATGATAGGATGACTATTCACAACAAAAGATGACTCCTTCAATATTGATTGCAGTATTCAACTCCAGCACAATTCCAGTACTTTAAAATATGCCAATTATCAGCAGAAAATGTAGTTTTGACATTTGAACATCAGTTGTAAATTTGTCTAATTTGAAGTAAGGTTAGAAGGGACAAGAGAGCTATTGGTGGTGTTAAAGAAAAGGAGTAAATTGTGGCCTGGAACTCTATAGTGGACATGCCATGAGGGCACAGCAAATGGAATCATGCAATGAAAACAACAGGAGCCCATTAAGTACAAGAAAGGAAATCAGAACTGGTAGAAGCAAAATTCGGGAATCTGGCTCTTGGTGATATTTAGTACTGCTACAAACTGCAAGTTCTTCTTTCATCTTCAAATTGTTTGCAATGGCAAAAGGATCATAAGAGTTGAATATTATTGTTTTTCCAAATTTCCTCCTCCTCCCGCAAGCACTACAGTTCCGCTGCTCAAGCCAATTCCTCTCACTAATTCTTGCAGAGATCAGTTAACTCTATAGGTGGGATTTTACGGCCTCGGTTGAGCGAGACCAGAAAATCCCATCTGAAGTCAACGGACATTTCTGTTGTCTGCCCCTGGGCCGCTCCAATTCTGTGGCAGACAGGGCGGTAGAATTCCGGCGAATATGTCACATCTGGCAGCTCCCTGATCTTAGATCTAGAGTGGATGATATATTTGCCCACTGAGCCATACAAGAGACTGAGCAATAGTGAAATAACTGAGATAATGTTTTCGTCAAACATGAAGTGGCTAAGGTCATCTATTTGTAAAATTTACTTTAAAAATTCTCATCTTCAATCAGTTACATGAGTGTGAGTAATTGGATTTTATATTCCTCATTGTTTAAAACTAATATACAGGCCATTGGAGCCACTAAACCTTTCTTTCTACTGCTCCTAGTTCCGGTTTTTATCGAAGTTGACTCAGAAGATGAGGAAAAGGATAAATCTACAAAGGTGAGAGAACAGGAGGATGACGAGGGCATCACCTTTATGGCAAGAGCAGCAAATGAGAACCTCCAAGAAAGAAAATTTTCAGGTACAATTTTGGATTTGCAAAGTAAATTAGACAGTTAGGTCCAGATACTTATGGGGAGGCAGGGAATGTGCCCGGGAAACTGCTGAAGAATTCAGCTCGGACTGGGGAGGTGGAGCCCCTGTTAAACTTGCCATCAGGGCCTCATTGCCATTTTCTTATTCTATTTAATGCCCAGCCAAATTTACAACCTGGTTGGTAACAGGGAGGTAAAGCAGAAGCAGGAGGCTGCAACCAGGTCCTTTGGGGACAGCCTTCAGCAATCAGGAAGGGGAAGTTCACCAATCCAGGCTGGGCTGGGAGTGCCAAGCAGATTGGAAAATGCAGCAGGTGGGAGGAAAAAAAGACCTTGTTTAACAGAAAGGAAACCGAAGGCTTCCTTGAGCTGAGGGAAACACCCCTGCTCCCCCTCCATGGCTCACAAGAGCCACTGGAAAAGGCATTTACCTATGGAGCCAACTGCTCCTGCCTTTCTTTCACTGCCAGGTTTCCTGTTCCCTGGGAAATCCACAAATTTTAAATTGCGTTTCCAATTGTACGGTGGGACTCAGTTTAAATAGGTTCATGAAATAACCCACCTCCCTGCACGGCATGGCACTCAAATGCCACAATACTCATCACCATATAAATGTGGCAGGTGCATGCATGTGCATGGCGATTTGTGGGTGCATTCCCCATTATTATGTCTTTACTTTCTCCTACTCTGCTACCCTCTCTTGCCCCTTGTAATGGTGTAACACCAAGATGATACTGTTAGTAAGCATAGTTCTCCTGCTGATAATGAATTAAAGAACTAACTTTGCAAGAAATAGGAATAAGGAGAATTATGTTATGTATCCACATTTGAGCATCTAGATGAGCTTCATGTATACTAGTTACTGCATCAGTAACTGAAAACATTTCCTCACTATGAGAGAATCAATGACAATTTCATTGAGCAATTCATAGAATCCTTACAGTACAGAAGGAGGCCATTCGGCCCATTGAGCCTGCAACGATTCTCAGAATGTGCATCATGCCCAGGCCCACCCCCCCTGCCCTATCCCTGTAACCCTGAGCATTTACCATGGCTAATCCACCTAACCTACACATCTTTGGACTGTCGGAGGAAACCAGAGCACCTAGAGGAAACCCACGCAGACATGGGGTAAACGTGCAAACTCCACACAGACGGTAACCCAAAGCCAGAATCAAACCTGAGTCCCTGGCACTCTGAGGCAGCAGTGCTAACCACTGTGCCGCTCATATTCATATGTGTTATTCATATGTCTGCAAGGATTTTCTTGCCCCATTGATAATATTTTAAACCTTCCCCCGTGGGGAAGGATTGGAGATATCTCTAGCTGCACTAGATCCAAAATAAACACGATGATTTTGTTACACAAACATACTGAAAAGGTCTTCATCAGGGTCTCTTTTAGAATAGTCCTGTTTGCAACATAAGTACTTCAGGGTTGACGTCAGTAACGCCTGCTCCTGTGTTCCATTCTCAGATATGTAAATAGTGATTCTTATTTTTGATGTTTTGAGATGTCAATTGTCTCTCACCATTTCTTGGTGATGTTTCAAAAAAGTCTTCGTGTTTGAGGTTGAACCACAGGATCCATGAACAGAACTTGGAAACATTGTGGCAGGCTTTCCTCACATTTCACAATTAATTTCCCTCATTAAGCTGCATGGAGTGCTGATTTCCCGATGGTGGAAACTAAATACGGTGCTAGTTGCCAGGTTTTCGAATTGTGAAAGCAGCAGTAAATGACTTTCAAAAACTTCCAATTCTCCTATTTGTCACTGTGACCATTTAGAACTGGATATGGACCTTAAAGAAGCCTAGCCAAAGGTAATTACCAACCTTGCATTTAAATTATACCTTTGGTTATCTCTGCACCTAGGAGCAACGACTTACACTGTGGATTTACAGTGAGTCTCTCAAAAGCTATGTTCTTGTACCTCTGTTTATCGTTACCGTCAATTTAGTCTTGCAACATTTGTTTTAATTTGGATTGAAAAATAAACAGTCTCACATGTTGCGTGCCTTTTTGTTTCCGGTATTGTCAAGATCTTTTGAGGATAACTCAGTCTTGTTTCAGTCATTAGCCACACCAGTGAAGGCATAGAATCGGAGGTTTTCAAGAAGGAGCCCCCTTGGAAATTTCAGAATGATGAACCCATACTGTCACAGAGCGCTCAGCTAGTGCGACCTGGTCTCATTCATCTCCACAAGATCAGAAGTAATTCAACAGACTCGCAGTTGTCCATCGAAATAAGAGAGCAGCATCAGCAAACACACCAACAGTAAATAATGCAATTATCGATTATTTCCTTCTACTATGGGTCAATTATCTTCATCTCCTTTTTCCTTCAATCTGGAGCTCTTCTGCTTCTGTCCTTCAACTATCTCTGTGGAGCATCAAAGACTTGATATGTTCTAAGACATAATATGCAACACCCTGAGTTAGTATCAACTTTAAAAACATAGCATATTTTACCATTTTATTTCTACCTGACTTTTTTAAAATCAAGGTATTGAATGAGGGGTAACCTTACTGAGGTGTATAAAATCATGAGGAGCATAGATAGGATGAACGCACATAATACTTTTCCCAGGGTAGGGGAATTAAAAACTGGAGGGCATAGGTTTAAGGTGAGAGGGGAAAGATTTAAAAGGGACCTAAGAGGCAATTTCACACCACGCAGAGGGTGGTGCATATATGGAATGAGCTGCCAGAGAAAGTGGTTGAGGCAGGTACAACAGCAATATTTAAAAAAGCATTTGGATAAGTACATGGATGGGAAATGATTGGAGGGATATGGGCCAAACGCAGGCAATTGGGACGAGCTGGGAGGGCAGCATGGACCAGTTGGGCCGAAGAGTCTGTTTCCGTGCTGTATTGCTCTACGACTCCCGTCCCGCCCACCACGGAAATTGTAGCGGGCGGTACATGGACCATGCAAAGGTCCATTGACCTCGGACAGGATTTTCTGGCCTTAGACTCTATAATGAAAAGTTCACATTGAACTTTAAGAACACGTTAAATTGGAGACTATACATTTGGGTTCCTGAAATATCCTGCTAGTGGTGTAAGAGTTGTCAACAAGAAATTATTATGTTCACTACAAGTTATCCTTACTGAAATGAAGATTTTCCTGGACTTGCCAATGTTTCACACACTGACCTAGTAGAAAGTATATACAACCTTTCATTGAGCATTTGACAAACAGCTGTGTTTTAAATACAATGGGTTTTATTAATAGACTAAGGTGAGAGTTACATAGCCACATCTGGACTAATGTGAACTATTTTTGGGTGCATATTGGCACAAAAAGTAGCAATATAATTTGGATGTTGGATTCCAAACTGGCACCAAAGTGCACTCAGGCCAATTGGTGTGCGATCCCTTGTAGGAGGCCAGCTCACACTGAGTTGAGTTCAAACCAGCTGCACAACTGCAGTCCTGTTTGAAGTTGCAATGTGGAAGTGAAAAGCTTATCATTTGTAATGACCTTAATGTAGAACTGGAGCCAGAGTGCACGCATTTGCATATGCTTCGAAACCTCCTGGGCCAGTGAGAATATTTCCTCTCCAATGTTATGCTGCTCCAAGGAATGAAACACTGCCATGGCCAGAGATACTCATGCCAATTTTACAGGATCAGATGCAAGCTGCAGCAGGTAGTTGCTCAGTGGTATTCAGGGGAAAGAAGAATTGTGCCAGTTGGAAAAGAGAGGATGAACCACGGGAGGGTGTGTGGATGAAGGGTTGAGATTGGGGAATGGAGAAGGAACCTGACTGGGCATGAGGGGCAAGAAGTGAAAGAAAGAAGAGTGGAATATGCTGACATGAGCTGAGGATAGTTAGGGGGGGTTAAAGTGCCAGCATGACCTTGAGAGAAAAGTGACAGTATGAACTGATGATGTGGAGATGCCAGCGTTGGGGTGGGCACAGTAAGAAGTCTCACAACACCAGGTTAAAGTCCAACAGGTTTATTTGGTATCGCGAGCTTTCGGAGCACTGCCTCTCCATCAGGAGCCACTCACCTGATGAAGGAGCAGCGCTCCAAAAGCTCGTGATACCAAATAAACCTGTTGGACTTTAACCTAGTGTTGTGAGACTTCTTAGTATGAACTGAGTGATCACTGTGCTGGGTACCATACCTAGAGGGTTGCCAGTACTCTGATAATTTCATCCGCCTATAAAGCAGCAGACAACGAAGCCTTGAAGATGAAGTCAGCACAAGGGATGGTTGCAGGAAGACCCTGAGTGATCCCATGTTCAGTGATGCCTCCCTGCAGATTCTCCTCTAAGTTGCTTGGGCAAGAATGGAGGTCCTCTTCCCTTGGGACAGGAGGAGGAGACTGGCCCAGTAGACTGAGCAAGATAACCAAGACTGCATAGGAGGCCAGCAGTCAGGGAGTCATCCCTTGAATCTGGCAGCAGTGTCACAAGAGCAAAATGACCATATGCTTTCTGTCAAGGTGACTACACCACATTGCTTAACCCACAGCATTACAAGATACTTGATGCGAGTATGAGACTGGTAGAAAAGGCATGCCCACCAAGTCACTGGCAATAACGATGCAGCAGTATTTCCTGTCAAAGGTGCCAGTCTCTCTGTGGGGGATCCTGGTCCATCAGAGTTGACTCCTGCTACTGAGTGGCATGCAGAGTACATCATCATGGAGGACCAGGCTACCTGTACTATAGATGACCCACATGGAGAACCATATCCAGCAGTTCGCTCAGTGAATACCACAAATATGTGCATGCAATGGTCACCTTCAAAGGCTTTGTGGAGAAATGGCTGGGAATTTGGGCAAGGTGCCTGAGCGCACCCCCAGGTTCCCCAGACTCCTCAAGGAAGCAGAGAGGGGCAAGTGTGCCCTGAAAGGGCAAAGGAGTGATAGCCTGATGTAACTGGGACCCACTCTCATCGTTCTCCTGGCATATTCAGTGGATCCTCAGTCCCCCTGTTAATGACACCAGTCCCTCTCGAGACTGTAATGACCAAGATGGCTCCTGCACTTGCACAGGAGGTTCTCAATAAGCCGGGGTGTTCCAGGCTTCAGGCAGCCAGGGGACAACTGCCCACGTCCTGCAAAGCCACAGTTTAGCATAGTCAGCAGCCTGTCTCTGCTGACAATGGAGGGAGACCACCATGTAGAAGGATGTATAAGAAATTTAAGGACAACATCTGGCTGCATTTGGGATTCATAGGTTTATATTAATGCATAGTGCTTTGCAATCTCTTTTGTTCACTAATAAATGTGGAATGCTGCAAGGCAAGATGTCTCATTCCATTTCTTGTGGACTGCTCGGCCTTCAAACGTGCATTGTGAAGGACTGCGTGAGGCCATTGTATTTCCTATGCTGCAGTCTAATTCCTACTGAGTGCAGATAATGGTAATAGCAATAAAATAAATTGCACAGAATTGCAAAAAGTTGTAGCTTTATTGAGTTATCTGGATCTGTCCTTAAGGATCATCTGAAACACTTCTGTATTAGTGCATCTCAAGATTCATATCTCACTGTGCTTGTAGTTCGTGGGATTCTTTATCTTGCAACACCAAGTCAGCATCTGCTTCCCTAATCTCGCTGTTGGAGGAGGCAGTGCACTCCACAACATTCTCAATGTTCAAAGCATCTCCCTCTGTGGTATCAGGTGGTACAGAGTACAGCACACCACAAAATGCAATATTCTTATTGGGGCATTCGGAAGGACTCTGCATCTAGGCATCTGAGCTATCTTTCCAGAAGCTCAGTGGTTTGCTTAATGGTCGCTTGAGTTGTTCATGATGCAGTCTGCGTCCACATACATCAAGACCTGGTCAAATTTCCAGCTTGAGCTGATTGTGGCAAGTTACATTTGTGCCAAACAAGTGCCAGGCAAGGACCATCTCCAACCAGGGAGAATTCATCCATCTCCCCTTGAAATTCAGCAGCATTACCATTGCTGAATCCCCCACTATCAAAACGCTGGAGGTTATTATTGACCAAAAACTGAACTGGATTATCTATATAAATATTCTGGCTAAAAGAACAGGTCAGAGGTTAGAAATTCTGTGGCAGATAACTCACCTCCTGACTCCCCAAAGCCTGTCCACCATCTACATGCACAAGTCAGGAGTGTGATGAAATTCACCCCATTTGCTACATGAGTGCAGCTCCAACAACAGTCAAGAAGCTCAACATCATTCAGGACAAAACAGCCTGCTTGATTGGCACCCCATCCACCACCTTCATAATTCACTTCCTCCACCACCAATGCACTTTGAGCAGCAGTGTGTACCGTATACAAGATACACTGCAACAACCCACCAAGGCACCTTCAACAGCACATTCCAAACCCATGACCTCTAACACCAAGATGAACAAGGAATGCTACATGGAAATACCACCACTTGCAAGCTCCCCTCCAAGCCATGCATTATCCTTCGCTGTCACTAGGTCAACATCTTGGAACTCATTTCCCACTGTGTATGTACTGGCACCACACAGACTGCAGTGGCTCACCATCATCTTCTCCAGGGCAATTAGGGATGGGCAATAAATACTGGCCTAGCTAGTGATGTTCACATTCCGTGAAAGAATAAAGGGAAAAGTGGCTTTGTATCTCTCCTCTGTAGCAATGCTAGGATTCCTCACAACATTTGTAGCCACATCTTCAGTGGGAAGCCCTTGTCACTCAGCATCTCTCCTTGAAGTACACTGGAGACCTGAAATGTTCTGGCACTGGGACTGCCTTAGTATGAGGGCATCATGGCTGCTTCCCAGGAACCATGTATACACCTGAAAGAACCAGATCAGTTGGATATTAAGTGAATGGAAATTCTCCCTGTTGAGGGAGGCCACTGGCTGGTCTGTAGGATCCTTGATGGCCACATGTGTGTAGTTGTTGACACCTTGCCTGTATCAGAATCAAAAATAGTTTTGAATGCTCTCCCAGCCGGACCATCTGGATCAGCACGTATTGGCTGGCTTCCTTAAACATATTAAGAAGTCTCACAACACCAGGTTAAAGTCCAACAGGTTTATTTGGTAGCAAAAGCCACTAGCTTTCAGAGTGCTGCTCCTTCGTCAGGTAAGTGGGAGTTCTGTTCACAAACAGGGCATATAAAGACACAAACTCAATTTACAAAATAATGGTTGGAATGCAAATCTTTCCAGGTAATCAAGTCTTAAAGGTACAGACGATGTGAGTGGAGAGAGGGTTAAGCATCGGTTAAAGAGATGTGTATTGTCTCCAGCCGGGACAGTTAGTGAGATTTTGCAAGTCCAGGCAAGTTGTGGGGGTTACAGATAGTGTGACATGAACCCAAGATCCCGGTTAATGGTTCCTCATGTGTGCGGAACTTGGCTATCAGTCTCTGCTCAGCGACTCTGCGCTGTCGTGTGTCGTGAAGGCCACCTTGGAGAATGTTTACCCGAAGATCAGAGGCCGAATGCCCGTGACCGCCGAAGTGTTCCCCCACAGGAAGAGAACACTCTTGCCTGGTGATTGTCGAGCAGTGTTCATTCATCCGTTGTCGTAGTGTCTGCATGGTCTCCCCAATGTACCATGCCTCGGGACATCCTTTCCTGCAGCGTATCAGGTAGAAAACGTTGGCCGAGTTGCAAGTGTATGTACCATGTACCTGGTGGATGGTGTTCTCACGTGAGATGATGGCATCTGCGTCGATGATCCGGCATGTCTTGCAGAAGTTGCTGTGGCAGGGTTGTGTGGTGTCGTGGTTACTGTTCTCCTGAAGGCTGGGTAGTTTGCTGCAAGCTACTGGTACTACGGTACATACTCTTGCAAATCTCACTAACTGTCCTGGCTGGAGACAATACACATCTCTTCAGCCTGTATTTAACCCTCTCTCCACTCACATTGTCTGTACCTTTAAGACTTGATTACCTGGAAAGACTCGCATTCCAACCATTATTTTGTAAATTGAGTTTGTGTCTTTATATGACCTGTTTGTGAACAGAACTCCCACTCACCTGACGAAGGAGCAGCACTCCGAAAGCTAGTGGCTTTTGCTACCAAATAAACCTGTTGGACTTTAACCTGTTGTTGTGAGACTTCTTACTGTGTTTACCCCAGTCCAACGCCGGCATCTCCACATCATTTCTTAAACATGACATTGGTGACTGTCTTGAAGCAGTAAAGAGGTGTAGAAATTCAGCATTACAGTGGCTCTCAGTGCCACATGCATAGATGGCAACCACTTCCCATAGGGCTCAGCTCATCCTCTATCATGGCATACAGATCTGTGACGGTCTCCCTTGAGAGGCACCTTCATCGATGATGCTGCTGCTCCGACATTTGCAGAAAGCTGAGCCTCTGATAGTATCCCCTCTCTGACGGGAAACTGCGCACATGAGGCTGGTTGTGTGCCTTTCTGCAAGTTCCTCCTACATTCCTCCCTGAGGTTTCTGAATGCCCTTAACCTGTGGTTGTAACTCTCTTCCTATCTGGTGGTCCCAAAGCCTGAATGAATGAGGCCAAGGGCAAGTAACTGCACTCAGTTTCCAGGGATCACATCCCACTGCTCTATTGAAACTTCTGCACGGAAGCAGAATGCCCCTGATGTGTTGGCAAGTTTGGCCCTGTTCCTGACTGCCTCTGCCGGTACTCTTACTGTTCTGCCAAATCTGCAAGCCATGCTACTTTTACAATGGCTGCTTTCTGGAGTCAGCACTGACCTCCTGCTCATCCACTGCCTCCTTATATCTGGTGAGGTTCTGAGCCCTGTTGTTGCTGTGCATTTTTTTTAAGAATTAGAAATAAAATTGCATTTAGTTGCCTGTTAAACGGGCTTAATTACCTTCCCTATCCCGTTTCTGTATGTAGTTGTCCCACCATACTGTCCACCCTTTGGAATATCTGATTACAACTTTAAGAAAATCAGACTCCTCTTTCTTTATTATATTCTGACTCTTCATGCCTTCCAGCCTGCCGCCATAGGGCAAATCAAGTACATCTCACAAGATTATTGTTAGGCTATGTTTGAGTTGGTAGCCTTTTCAAAGCTGTTGGTCAGCTTTTGCTGGTTTTCTGGGATGGTGTGGATGCCGCGGGCCACAGAAGCTGCTCAGAGCTGACATTCCTGCTTTATTCTGGGATTTCAGCCTACACCTCTCAGTGAGAATTCTCGGTATTGTATTCAGTCAGAATTCCTATTTACAGCACTCAACCGTATGATCAGCTAAGAGCTACATCCAGGGCCACAGAATCACAGAATTGTTATGGTGCAGACAGAGGCCATTCAGCCCACCATGTCTACATGAGCTCTCCAAATGAGCAGCATGACTTAGTGCCATTCTCTTGTCTTTTCCTCATACCCCTGCACATTTTTTCTATTCAAGTAACCACCTAATGCCTTCATCAATGCCTCAATTGAACCTGCCTCCACCACACTTCCAGGCACTGCATTCAGACCCAAACCACTCACTCTGTCTCAAGCTTTTTCTCACATCACATTTGCTTCTTTTGCAAATCACTTTAAATCTGTGCCCTCTTGTTCTTGGTCCTTTTATGAGTGGGAACAGTTTCTACCTATCTACTCTATCCAACCTCAAGGTAATCTGGAGTAGTGGGTTTGGAAAGTAGTGGGAGATTGGCTGTGAATTGAGAAAGAAGGGTAGAGTTAGTTAGAGACGGTGGTAGGAGGAGAGGAGAGAGCCTCTTTCAACAGGATTAGAGTAACTGTTCACTAGCTTCTCGATGAAGTTGTGGTCTAATGCATACAAACAAACATAAATCTCATTTAATTGTTCTGCAATTTTATTCAGAGTTGCTCCATTCATTGTGAAATTTAAAAAAACATGTTTTGAACCTGAATACTCCATTATATATGTAAAAACACAACATTAGCCAGGGAGCATCTCTCCAAGAAATGTGCTCACCAATGGGAGTGTTGTGGGAGTGGTGGGGGTAGTTTATAGAAGAATGGTTACAGATTTCAATTTGCTATCCATGATGTAGGACAAAGCAGATGTTGTTAGTTGTATTCTCCCCGTCATTAAAACATTTCCTACCAGGGAACAAACTATGTGCTAGGTCTCCAAGAGGGCTGTTGATTGTACATTCCAGGTGGGAGGTATCAGTTTCAGTAATTTTACTTTTGTACCTACAATCAAAGGATATTAATTTTCCACTTTTCATTATCAGGATTTAATGTAAATGTTTTCAAGTGCTCATTTTCAAACAATGGCTGAAAATTTCCTGGAACAGGACATCTTGTCCAACTAATGGGGGCAAATCACATTTTCCTTCACCCTTCAACTTGAAAATATTTGCAAATTGCTGGAAGTGAGAGTGAATAACGGACAGCTCGGTCCTCCAGGACCTAAGGAAACAGCAGGACCAATGGTCCAATCTCTTTAACAAATGAGATTTAATCATTGAGGAAGAAAGAGAGGAACAACAAAGAGGGAAATAAGGTGAATTGCAACCAAATCAAGTACGGAAAGAGAAATAAAGGTCAAAATTCTCCAACCTCACCCGCAGCTGGGATTCTCCAGTCCCGCTGCAATGGGAGGAGTTTTGGCTGAGCACAAATTCTCGGTTTTCACTGGCAGCATGAAATCGGAGAATCCCAGTCAAAGAAAGAGAAAAGAAAAGTAAGAGCAAAAAAATTAAGTTTTAAAAATTTACAAGCAGCAGAAATGAAACTCCATAGTTCCAGGGTGCTCTTTCTGGGTGGGGCATGCCGAGTGGTATTCATCTTTGGCTGTGTTCATCCAGTGTAGGATATAGCCCTCCATGCTTTTGCATGAGGGAGTTCTGCCATATACTGACATGCTGCCAAGGTACATTGTCAGTCATGGCTGACCAGGAACCTCTCTTCTTAACATCTGTCAATGGTGTATGTAAAAGATTAACAGATAGACTGTCAACCTTCTTGGCTGCATCATGAACACTCCTTCGATGGCCAGCAAGATTTGGAGTGGAACTTGAACCCAGAGCTTAAAGGCTCCAAGATAGGGGCATTATCCACTGAGCCACAAGATTTGTATAGAGTGGCATATTGCAGGATCTTTAATCTTGTTGTTGAAAGTATCAGCCCTAATTTTCTGCAGCAAATTATGTGAAGAGTAAAAGGATGAGACGTGAAGGAATAGGGCCTATTAAAGGTGAAGGCGGGAAAATCTGTACGGAACCAGTAGAAATGGCAGAGGTGCTCAATGAGTATTTTGCCTCGGTTTTCACAGAGGAGAAGGACATGGGTGGATGTACTGTGGGCTTGCGGTGGACTGAAAAGATTGAGTATGTGGACTTTAACAAAGAGGTTGTGCTGGAATCTTTGAATGGCATCAAGATAGATAAGTCGCCGGGTCCGGATGGGATGTACCCCAGGTTACTGTGGGAGGCGAGGGAAGAGATTGCAGAGCCTCTGGCGATGATCTTTGCGTCGTCGATGGAGATGGGAGAGGTGCCGGAGGATTGGAGGATTGCGGATGTGGTTCCTATTTTCAAGAAGGGGAATAGGGATAGCCCAGGAAATTACCGACTGGTGAGTCTAACCTCAGTGGTTGGTAAGCTGATGGAGAAGATCCTGACGGACAAGATTTATGAGCATTTAGAGAGGTTTAGTATGCTCAAGAATACTCAGCATGGCTTTGTCAAAGGCAGATCGTGCCTTACGAGCCTGGTGGAGTTCTTCGAAAATGTGACTAAACACATTGACGAAGGGAAAGCGGTAGATGTGGTTTATATGGATTTTAGCAAGGCATTCGATAAGGTCCCCCATGCAAGGCTTCTCGAAAAAGTGAGAGGGCATGGGATCCAAGGGGCTGCTGCCCTGTGGGTCCAGAACTGGCTTGCCCAAAGGAGGCAGAGAGTGTATATAGATGGGTCTTTTTTCCAAATGGAGGTCGGTCACCAGTGGTGTGCCCCAGGGATCTGTTCTGGGACCCTTGCTGTTTGTCATTTTCATAAATGACCTGGATGAGGAAGTGGAGGGATGGGTTGGTAAGTTTGCCGATGACACAAAGGTTGGTGGGGTTGTGGATAGTCTGGAGGGATGTCAGAAGTTACAGAGGGACATAGATAGGATGCAAGACTGGGCGGAGAAGTGGCAGATGGACTTCAACCCAGATAAATGCGTAGTGGTCCATTTTGGCAGGTCGAATGGGATGAAGGAGTACAATATACAGGGAAAGACTCTTAGTACGGTAGAGGATCAGAAGGACCTTGGGGTCCTGATCCATAGGACTCTAAAATCGGCCCCGCAGGTGGAGGAGGTGGTTAAGAAGGCATATGGTGTGCTGGCCTTTATCAATCGAGGGATTGAGTTTAGGAGTCCGGGGATAATGATGCAGCTATATAAGACCCTCGTCAGACCCCACTTGGAGTACTGTGCTCAATTCTGGTCGCCTCATTACAGGAAGGATGTGGAAAAGATTGAAAGGGTGCAGAGGAGATTTACAAGGATGTTGCCTGGATTGAGTGGCATGCCTTATGAGGATAGGCTGAGAGAGCTCGGTCTTTTCTCCTTGGAGAGACGTAGGATGAGAGGAGACCTAATAGAGGTATATAAGATGTTGAGAGGCATAGATCGGGTGGACTCTCAGAGGCTTTTTCCCAGGGTGGAAATGGCTGCTACGAAAGGACACAGGTTTAAGGTGCTGGGGGGTAGGTACAGGGGGAATGTTAGGGGGAAGTTTTTCACACAGAGGGTGGTGGGCGAGTGGAATCGGCTGCCGTCAGTGGTGGTGAAGGCAAACTCAATAGGGTCTTTTAAGAGACTCCTGGATGAGTACATGGGACTTAATAGGATGGAGGGTTATAGGTAGGCCTAAAAGGTAGGGATATGTTCGGCACAACTTGTGGGCCGAAAGGCCTGTTTTGTGCTGTAGTTTTCTATGTTTCTATGTTTCTAAATTTGATTGATAATTAATGCGCAAATATAGTATGTGCTTCAAATTCACATTGAGTGCAAGTTGCTGTTCTTTTATCAGGGTAGTAGAGGAGTGGCCAAGTCAACCAATGACCAATGGCAACTTGCAACTCATGGGGTATCTTTCCCTTCCAACAAATTGATGGATGATCTACTCATAGTGACAATGTACACCTTAACCTCACTGGCAGAATTCTCCCATGCCACCCCCGCCAGTGAGTTCAATGGCGGATGGGAGGGAGGAGAATTTTGCAGGGGACCCAAAAATAAGTTTTGTACCAGCATGAATTTCCTGTGGAATCTTCCACTGGTGCCCACCTTAGCAGATCGGAAAAAAATCTGATGGCCAGCATGAAACTGACTTGTATCCCGCTAATGGGATGCAGATGAAAGCCTGACCAGAATCTTCCTCCCACGCCTGATTCCCTGCGACGCCAGCAGGAAAACATGCTGGTGCAGGTCACGTCCTGAACAATATGACATGCAGAAGTCGGATTTACCTGAAGAGTGCCTGGGGCTGCCTCCAGAGCTTAGGACAGAGGTCACCCGCGACCCTGGACCCTGGAACATCATAACAGTGGGCAAGCGGAGCATCTATCAGGTGGATTTTCCAGCTTCAGTGTCATCGAGGAGATCCACCTTCCAGCCTCAGAATGTTCCTGGTGATCCATCTTCTTTTTCAGGAGGTTCACCTTCTGCCTTCAATGGTGGTACAGTGCTGTTGGATGCCTTTTTAATATGGCACCCAGATATGATGGCAGGATGCACGCAATGAAGCCTGTTCCGTCAGGAAATACAGCACAAAACCGCTGGAGGCATTATTATTGATGTCGGGGCTGGAACATGTGGCATGGTTTCCTGTTGGTCGCCGCAGCAGGAAACAATCCCTGACACCACCCCTCCATGGGACTGAATCCCAGATGGGAGAATTCCACCCATTGTTATTTTGCCATTCAGGTAACTGATTGATTCTGAAATTTTCAGGTTACTTTGTTCCATTTTATTCACATTTTTTTAGATTTTCCAGTATTGGTAGCAACTTGAATATTTTATTATCTTTTTAATTCTGTAAAATAGTGTCGATCTTTCAAGAGTCTCTTACTTACTCAATCTTAATTAGCTCCAAATTGACTTTAACTCTGAAAACTATAACTTTCCATCTTATGCCTTCGTAACAAATCTTATGCTGCTTTTATTCTATGACAGTGTGTGTTTTAATATTTTACCAAATCTTTGGTGTATAAAAATATATTTCAGTTTAGAATAGCAATCAGCACCTTTTTCAATGCCTTAGCATATATTTTATTAACTGTTCCATCTGCAGGTAATTTTGAATATCCTCAAAGCCCCAGTGTTATTCCACCATCTCCGACTTGTGCAGAAAAAGAGCTTCCCTGGAAAGGCGACCAGGGTGATCTTCCAGCCTGCGTGTCTTCAGAAACCAACAAGATTGTGCCAATCGACTTGCAATATGCCTGGAAGCAAAGTACATCGTCACTGGAGAGCTTGGTCTCGCCACCTGTATCTGACGCAGTGTTTCAGCCAAAGACCTCGAACTTTATGCTGGAGGAATGCACAGTTTCAGCTGTCCTGCCAGTGCCACGACATCCCATCCATTTCCAGTTTCCTTGTACAGCTGGTGAAAGAAGCACTGATGAGGACACCATGGAGTCAGTTCAGCAGCAGGAGCTGCAGCCCCTTATGTCTGCTGAAAGTGACAGCAGACCAGTCCCATCTGCTGGGTTAGTGAGTACCAGGTGGCCAGCACCATTCCACAGACCTTCCTATGTTTCAGCTCTGAGATCTCTAGTTACCTCAACACAGTATAACATTAAGCAACCAGAGAAGTCTGGTAATATGCAGACAAATCTCTGATTTTATTTCCTATAACATACATGAATTAAGGTGGACCATAACTTTTTTAGTTTTGTAAAGCACTTAATTTTATGCTATGAAAATACTGGAGGATCTTAAGTATAATGCTTTTGGAAGATTGTAATTGATTATGTGTGGAAAAGAAATGTACACAATATTCTGCTTTACCTATGTGATCAAAGTTCCCAATATTTCGAAGTAAATGAAAATGTTTGATACGATCACTGCTAAAATTTGAACGTTGGGAATTCCTTGAATGCAGAATGGAGTTTGGCTCTTGTGCATCCCTTTTGTGAGTGGAAGGGGTAGAGATTATTGGATAACGGAAAGGTGGCAGCTGGGGTAAGCAAGAAATGCAGACTGACTAACTATAGAGCATCAATCCAGCCCCACTACCTGAGAATGAGTGACATGAAAAGACACTTTTTGAGGGAAACATCTATATAAAAATAGAAAAAAAATAAGGAGAATGTTGCAACAAAATGTTAAAAATGAACATTCTTCCTCTAATGTATTAGTCACAATGTTGTAATCGGCAATTTGCAGGGAGATAATGAGGATGTACTATAAAAAAAAGCCCTGCCTCATTTTAATGTTTGAGTACAATGGAAGATAGTCCCATACTAAACTCTATGGCTCAAAAGTTGATAACTCTTAAAGATGTGAGAATCACTATGTGCAATTATACCACACTTATTGGGCCCGATTTTACCATTTTCATTCTAAGTGCTGAATCTGGGATTAATTCAGAATTGACTTGGAAAACTGTTCTCCGGCGCCCCCATACGCACTTAGCCTGGAAAAAAAAATCGGGAGTCTGAATTGCGCTGTGGGCAGGGCTTATCACGCCCAAATGATCGGGGCTCTGAACTGCGCATGCGCAGTTAGAAAAAAATTTGAAAAAGCGCACCCGTGTCACATCACTCCCGGGCCGCTTTCTGCGGCCCGGGAGCAAAAAGCGGGAACGATGGCCCCCACAGACATCGCCCCCACAACATAACTGTCCCCCTTATCCACCCACTCCCCCCCGCTATCCAGACCGATTGCAGCCCCCTTCCCCCCCCACTGATCACCCGCACAGTGGCAGTGGTTCCCCCCTACCAGTGAGCGATCGGGCTCCCTCCGCCCCCCCCCCCCCCCCCCACCCCCCCTCCGAGAATGATTTGGCCTCCCTCCCCCGCCCACCACTGATCTGAGTCAGAGAGTCATTTGAAGCTCTGAACTTACCTCTTCAGAAGCTGGAGCGCCTGAAACAGACTTTTATTTAGCATATCCATTTCGGCCCGATTCCGGATTGGCGAACGTGGTGATAAAGGGGGAAATGCTGATAAAGTTGGGCGGGCAGTCCATTAATTCAATTTAAATGCATGCAAATACATTTAAATCGCTGTTGCGCCCATTGCGCCGAATCGGATCGCAGCCATTCCCAGGCCTTGGTAAAGTGGCCAACTGCGCGGATGCAGGTGCGGATCGCGTTAATGGCCTCACACCCGACTTTACCACGTTTTCGCGCCCGAAAATGGGCGCGACGCAATGGTAAAATCAGGCCCATTGTGTCTGATCCATGATTATATAAATGATTGTATTATACAGCCAGAGTTAAGCACATTGTTGATTAGCTGCACATCTGAGCAAGGGTTACAAAATCATGAGAGGCTGTCATGAGTTCAAATCAGTCTTCGCCTCTTAAAGAGGAGAAGCATTTTGACTGAATCAGGTGCTGGAAGTGATTTGAAAATGATTTTGACTTGGGAAAGACACAAGGATGAATAATTTAGCAGAGAGCAGGTTCCAAAATGTTCCAACACTGCACTTGGTGACCTTAGTACAAAAGATAAAGAGTGGAGGAGGTATCCTTTATCCACGGGACCTGGAGACCTCCTACGCAAACTCAGCAGAGGCAGTGAGATCAGGTAGCTGTGACAGATAATACCAGCAAACAAGCCCTGAAGATCTGGATGCAGTGCCAGAAGGAGATCTGTGATCACACACACAAGTGGTCAAGGCCACTGAATGTATCTTCAAATGCCACATCTCATCAACTGAACCAGTAGTTCTACATGTTGTTTAATGCAGCACATTCCTGTCATTCATCCACCAATAATCTCTATCAATACCAACTGACACTAAGAATTCATAACTTCACTTCAGACTCACATTCTTAGCACTGCTGCAAGCCTCTTCCATCTCATAGCTTGCACACACTGCCAGCTATTCGCTGACACAATTCCCTACCTCTTGTAGGACAAGATGGCAGTGACAGAACTGGCAGGAGTCTTATCCATGTACCTCCTTGGAGGAGGCTATGCTTGCCATCACTGGGGCGGCCATGACAAAAGCCATAACAAGGAACAGGGTGAAACCATTGAAGATGGCGGAAGGTCCTTTGCTTCTCAATCTTACCACCACCAACAGGAAATGTTTCTCCCTACTTATTCTGTCTGCACCTCTCATAAAGATTTTCAAAATTATCAAATCTCCTCTTAATCTTTTCTCCCCCAAAAAATCTTCTCCAATCTACTCACGTAACTGAAGCTACTCATTCCTGAGCCATTCTCATGAATCTTGTTTGCACTTTCTAATGTCTTCATATCCTTCCTAAAATGTGGTCCCAGAACTGGATGTAATACTCTTGTTGAAGCTGAACCAGTCTGTTATTAGGATCCAGACAGTGCTCTGGTCAGACTATATCTTGAACATTTCATTCCGTTCTGGTTACCAAGACAAAAGTAAGACCTTGGGACCCTGGAATTAGTTTAGGGAAGATCCACAAAACTAACATCTAACATCAAAGGAGTGAGTTATGACGAGAAACTGCAGATACCTACACTGTTTAGCAATGAACCAAGTCCAGCTTCTAGAAGTAATTAAGACAGTAAATGTCACAAAAGAGGCAGATTCAGATAATTATTTCAAACAAAACTATTAGAGTGCAAGTTTCAATCACTAAAAGATAAACTGAGGACTGGTGTCAAGAGATTCTCTATCACACAAACTGTGGCCAACGCATGAATAGTCCTTCAAATAGGGTAGTGGAAATAATTCCTCTTCTCACATCTCACTTGTCCTCATCCCACTATCTTTACTGATTTATAAGGCGTAGATGACGTAAGATGCACCTCTTGCCACCCCTCTCCTCTCAGTGGAAGCTCAGACTGCTCCAGGCTATGGAATCATTGGGCTGAATTTTCAGTGGTCAGTGAGGACAGGACCGGAATCGGGGTGGGTGAGACTCGCAGAATGGAATTCTCTGTTGGTCTCGGGCGGGATTTTGCGAACCTTGTCCAAGCGAGGTTGTAAAATCCTGACCGGTATTTCTCACCACCGGATGGCAAGCCAGTTTGTCAGAATTTTCTAGTTGGCAGTCAGGACCACTGAGTGCTGAGAGGATGCCTCCATCTTGAGTCACCCTTTCTTTCCTTTACCAGGTGCCACCCTCTTATTGATAGATGAAGTATCACCAGAAACAGTTTCTGGGTGTCTTTGACTGAAAGCAAGTCATCTAGGAACTTCCAATCATTTATTAATTATGTACAAGGATAGATAAAAATGAGGCTCCTTTCAGAAGCACCGCTCTAAGAGCTCTAGTGACACGCGATCTGAAATAATTATATATTTAGATTTCCAACTTCCCCCCTGCCAAAGTCACTATTACCATCCTCCAGTCACAAGGAGTGACGTTGATGGTTTGACCATGTTCTTGTTTTCTTTGGTGGAGGGCTAGGGTCACAGTCTTCCTGTGGAAGGGCCTGCGAATCATCTAGTAGGTGCCTTCTCAGTCATCCAAGTAGTCAACTCAGTCCTATAAAGGCCATATGCTGGTGGAAACTAGTGCAGTTCATTCCATCTAAGAATGTCATAGTCAGTGTGCACAAAATAAGAGCATGGATGAATGGGCTCACTCAAAACATGCCTGGACTGTTTCTGGTCTCAGGCCCAGACAGATTCCCCTGCAAGAACGCTGGTAAATCCTTTGCTTTGTGGCAACAGTTGTATGTTACAGTCTGGTCCGCATGGTAGTGTTCCTCTTTTTCCCACATCTTTTCTATCTCTGCCACCTTGATATATGGTCGAAGGGTATGTGGGAGATCCAGGAGCTGTGTGCATTATCTCCTACCCTTTAAGAATTCTGATGGAACCAGACCATTCTGTGGTGGCATAAACCTGGAACTTAGTAAGGGCAGATCCATGTTGTTATTTTTCTTCAACAAGGATTTGACAACACAGACCCCTCTTCACCCTTTCTGTTGGTCTTTTGTACCTGAGAAAGTTGGTGATGTGGACGAAGTGTCGATTCTAAGTGTCGAATTTGCATAAAAACTGGAGTAAATACCGCTGGTTTTCTCAGCGAGATTTTAAAAATGAATCTCCCTTACTCCGTGCCCTCGCATGAATCTCGCGAAAAATCTGTTGGTGAGACCTATTCCTGCTGGAGAGGCCGGCAGCATAGCACTGAGCGGCCCACTGTGCATGCCCCAATCTGTCAGCACCGAGATCGGCACATGTGCAGTAGCCCTACACAGTTAGCCTGCTGATCGCTGACCACCCCCAGTTCCGACACCCGCCGGGACCCCCCACCCATTGGCACCCCATAGAGGCCCTGCCCCAATAGGCCTCACGCCTTTGATGCTGCTTGAAGCCCAGTGGGCAATGCCAAGGTGCCCCCTTGGACATTGCCACTTTGCCCCTTGGGCAGTGCCAGGAGGCCAGGCTAGCACTGCCAAGCTGACCATGCCCAGGGGGCACCCCCCACTTATCCCCGACGTCCTTGGGGGCCTCGATGGCCCCCCTTCACTCCAGCGGGGTCAGGCCACCAGTTCCCTGCAAGTGGGGAACTATTATAAACCCTGCTGGAGTGAAACACTCCTGGCGGGGCAGAGACTCTAGCAGGCCTGGAGATTCAGTCCCGGGCCCGCTAATTACATGCAAATTCTATTTTAAATAATTTATACAGCTCGGCACCAATTGCTGGCACGGAGCTGACGGAAATCCAGCTGCCGAAGATTTGTGGAGGCCATGGCGCCCAGCGGGGAGCCCACTAAGCATCCTCCACTTGAGTCTCCAGGCCCGCTTCAGCAATGCAGTGAGCAGGGAGAATCACCCCCATAATTCTCACTGAATCAATCATTTGCAAACTGTGGGGCAAAAACTTCCCCTGAACATGGCAATAACCACCACTGAGGATGGTCCGTGTAACCATTTGACCTTGATCCACCAAAAATAATAATTGCTGACAGTAAGAAAGGCATCACAACCCCAAAATAAAAATCCAACCCAGTGTTTCAGCACCACAATGCTGGTCTGTCCCATTTTGTGTGTCAGCATGGCTTTCATTGTAAAAATATGCCCATCTGTGCATAGGTAGTGAGCTGTGTAGGCAGAGAATAGACCTGTCGCCCAGTAGCTACCCTTTGGTTTTTCGCAGTGGCTCAAATGCAACAGGCACAGCGGTTACCATAGAATGAAGGCATTATGACTGCTGGTTGTATATTAGTATTGACCGACACAATGCTGCCTATTGTCGCATACCGGCTAGGTATTGAATTGGTAATACATCTCAGAGTTGGCTTGTGACAAAGCAAACATGTGCAGTCAAAAAGGAATCTGCACCATGAGCAAGCCTGCAATCCTCATGAAGCCACATGCTGACTCCATCTGCTTCTCTCCAACGAAAGATAATTAAATAGATTTAGCTCTTGGAGTACAGGGTCCCATGATCTCCCCAACATAACAACAAACTGGGAGATGATGAAAATAACTCCCGTTTCAGCCTGGAGGGAACCAGATGTATAAAGGCCCCTGTTCATAGTCACCATGACAGTCCTCACCCCACTCTGAGATTGCAGTTCTGGCTGCAGCAAGTGGCAGATTTTTCAGTGAGGATGTTCTTACTGAAGTGCTCATGCCTATCACACTGAGGTTCAAGTAGGTGAATTTCTCTCTGCACACACTGGGTGGATATGACCTCCTGTACAGAGCCCTTCTCCTTCCTTTCTCTGCACTTGTCCTACTCCAGATTGCCTCTGTTCATTCTCTATCAAGCTACATCCAAAGGGAATGCTGACCACACACATGCCTAGGAACAAGTTGTTTGTGCGGAATCCTTGAAGGCAGGAAACGTTTCCACATATGCCACACTGCACCCTGTAGATTTTAGCAACTTTAAACAACTCTGGAAACCACCAAGCCCTGCTACAATTGCAGCAAAATCCAATAGGAATCAAGCAGCAAACGACCTGAAATCAGTTGATAATCCTTTTAAATATCACTGCATGGGTGGAGATGCAGGGAAGCTTCTCTCGCTGAATACATATTGCATGTTGTAGTTGTGCTGCCACCACTTTCAATGAAGCTGCTTAGGCAGAATGAAAGGTGGGGGTGCGAAAAAAATAATTGTGAACAACAAGTCTAATTCAAATTTACATTTGAAAGATGTTGATGTCCGCAAATCTGACGAGTTCACACACTATTATCTTATTTCTAATACTACCATACTTCTTCATTGTGTTGCGCCTCAAGTAACCGGGACTCCAAATTGTTAGAATTAAAGGGAATTGTGTTGTGTACATTTCTCCATTTGTGTTATTGTGAACAATTAGTTTTCTTTTCTTGACAACTTTTCCTTTTATAAGTGAGCTGTGACCCTTTAAAAACTTACTGGATCTTGTTCTCCAACAACAGTGACAGAACAGACTCTTGGAGCAATCCTTTCTTGCGTCAGTAACCTAATCAAACCAGAGGGAGGTTCCCCCATTGTGAAATGCTGCACAGTCTCATCACCCCATTCCAATCCCTACGCTACTGGCGGGTATGTGCATGCCGCCCCCAATTTAGCTGTGATCGCAAAATTAGCGTTTTAGATATATATACACGTAAAACATTTTGATGAATTGCATTTTTGTACCAAGTATGGTGTATTAAGATAATTTTATTTATTTTAATATTAAAAGGTCATTGCATAATGATACCGTTTAAACTCAGGGTGGACAATTGTAAGTAGAATTATAAAAGCAACAATTGTACATCATTTCAGACTACTGATTTAACATTGAATCGATATAAATTTCTTTCAATAGGAGGAGAAGGTGGCATAGTGGTACGGTCATTGAACTAGTAATCCAGAGGCCCAGTCTATTGCTCTGGGGACATTGGTTCAAATCTCACTATTGCAGCTGGTGGAATTTAAATTCAGTTAATGCATCTGGATTAAGAAGCTAGTCTTAACCATGACAACTATCACAGATTGTTGTAAAAACTCATCTGCTTCAATAATGTTCTTTAGGGAAGGAAATCTGCCATCCTTACTGGTCTGGTCTACATGTGATTCCAGACCCACAATGGTTGACTTTAACTGCTCTCTGAAATGATTGAATCAGCCACTCAGTTCAAGAGCAACTAGGGATGGACAATAAATGCTGGCCTTTCCAGCTATACCCACATTCCATAAAAGAATAAAGAAAAAATTATGTTCCGTACTTAATATCTCAACTCAGCTGGAGTGATTATAATATTTTAATTATATACTCTGTATAATGGAGCAGGAGATTGAATGAAGCTTTATGTTACTACTGTAATATGATGTGCAAAACATACGTGGTAGGCAAAGTATTTCTTAAATTAAATGTGAATATGGTTTGCTCCTTCTCACATCTCAAAGTAATGTGCCTCCTGGAAGTGAACATGTTTGAAACAAGATAAACCTGATTACTTTGTAATTTACCAATTTCTTGACATGAAGTTTTCGTTCAATATTGCCGCAAGATTAGGATTTGAAACAATTTTATAAAATAACAACCCATGCAAGCAATAACTAATGTTTGAAAATGATTGATTAGAATGCTTCAGAATGCATAATTCAGTTGAATGTAACATATATTGTACAAAAGAATGTAAATTCTATTTCCCACATTATGGTTACAAAAGAGAAATGTCTTTATGTATGTAAATCAACTTGCATCCAAAAGACTAAATCTAGTACAGATAATGCACCTAGGTAGCTAAACACAGTTGTGTGAAATTAACTTACATTTATTGATGTCTATATAAAAAAAACTGTGTGCCTTCATTTTGGAAGACGTTCTCCATAATTTTCTCCAAAACCGAATGTATTAAATAGCAGCATTGCCATTTAAT
This sequence comes from Mustelus asterias, assembly GCF_964213995.1. Taxonomy (NCBI): domain Eukaryota; kingdom Metazoa; phylum Chordata; class Chondrichthyes; order Carcharhiniformes; family Triakidae; genus Mustelus; species Mustelus asterias. The sequence goes on along the minus strand of NC_135804.1, from coordinate 50,873,620 downwards.
GAACACATGCATTAATTAAAACTTCTTGACAAAACTTATTTCAAATAATACCCTTACTTGGTTGCTGGTAACTTTGGCTTATTTATTCACTTAGATTGATAATGTGTCACTGTTTTGTAAAATGTTATGGAAAATAAGCTAATTTGATTAAAAAGGAATAAACATGTCTAATGGTCAACGGTTTTTGTATCATTTTTGGAAGCTGCTTTCTTGTATACTTACAATGAACTGTAATATAGATTCTCTAGATGGGGTGGGGTTGGGGGGCAGTACAATTTTACAACTCCATCTGCAGAAACAATATACAGTGCAAGCCTTGATTCCTGATGTTTATTACTGGCTAGTGAGACTCGACTGGCAATGCGTACTCATCAAATTACCCTCTGTATCGCCGCAGAAATAACAATCCATTACTACACTGAGGTCATTAGAGTATTTTTGTTTCATGATATTTGTGGTCATTAATGTCAGAAATAGCATAAATAGCGTTATTTCATGCTTTCTCAGTTGAATAGAAAATGTCATTCATATAGCAGACAGCAAGCAATGAGAAGCTTGTCCAACAGGATTCATTTAATTATCAGTGTATATGTCACAGTGTAGAGATCACCAAGTTCAAACACAGCACAAGTTTTACTCCATATCTTAACCACTTGCTATCCTGCAGGCACTCATGTTGACAAATTTTGATTTGCAGTAAAGCAATTTTTCACCAGTTCCTCCAAATCGCACAGTAGATAAACATATTAACTGTTGTGTTATTTTACTGAACCAGATGGACTAAAAGAGTCCAAACTTTGATTGCAGGTCTGTGTTGAATTGGCTGATTTCAGCTGGGTCAGCAACGAGGATAATACAACTGAGCTGCATGCTACGCAGGAAAGGGAACTCAGTCAGAGTTTCCACTTCTGAGAACTATCCACTGACCACACTGGAAAATGCTGCCCAGATTTCTCTTCAGGGTGGGAACTCTGTTGGAAGAGGAACAAAGCAGACCCAGCAACCCACCAAGACCCAGCCTATATTCCTGAGTTTGGAGGTAAAGTTGATCAGTTATACAAGGCAGGCTGCCAGTGATATTTCTGCCATGAAGGGGAAGGCTGCCACCGCCAGGCTACCAAGTTTGGTAGTGCTGCACTGGGACACACATGACAACACCAAAAATAGGAGAATAAATATCTAAAAGAGGTAGAAGTACTAATAACTGCTCCCAGTTTTTCTTTTAGACCTTAAACTGGGCTGAAATGTTGGAACAAGAAGATGGGACATTAAGTGAATCATCTGTTGCTGCCAGCCCCTGGTCTACCATTATCTCTCTCTTGGTTATTTCTTGGGTCAATGCAGAAATATTGGATATGTTTCTGGGTCTTATCCACCTACAATATTTATGTGATGGAGTAGTGATGGTGTGGCTGACTGCCTACCCTACTGCACCGGACAAAGAAACTCAACGATTTTAGGGGTTAGGAATACAATTGTAAGCTTTCCCACCAAGTTACCCTTGATTTTCTGCCACTATATTGGCTGATTTCATCAGATATTATGGAGGAAAATCCAGCTGTGTGTGTGTAAATGTTAGAAAGGATGTTTTTGTCACCTAATTGCCTGTAGTCTTCCACTCTCTCAAACATCTGCAAATGAATAAAGGCAGGAGTCAGTGCTTTCAGAGAAGGAATGGAGAAAACGAAGGACATTGGAAAGGAAATTTATCAGGATAAAACATCTAAACAAAATGTCTAGTCAGATAATAAACAAGAAATCCAGAGGTAAGTGTATCAACTCTCTCTTGAAGTACTCCAATTACCTCAATGGATCCATTCTCAAAGATACCCCATCACAACAGTCTCATCCTTGTTATCAGTGATTGGAAGTTCTGTTCTCTAAGCAATTGATATGTGAATGACTATGATTTGTATTGTAAATAGAATAATAATTGAGATATCAATCTAGCTATTGACTCCTAAGTAAGAGCATTCTATACTAAACATCGGCAATAATTGCAACATTAAAGTAAGGAATACAGAATAAATTTTGCATTTATCAATTCACTATTTTTGTCTTTTTTATTCACCAGCATAAGAAAATATTTTAGCAGTGACTTATGGAGTAGGCAATGTGTCTAAAGATCACTGTTATTGTCACCTCTGAACTTACTGCTAGAAGAAACTGGCTAACTTGCACCTCGACTTTCCTTCTTTCATTGGAGATGCAAGCCCCTTGCTAATCACAGCATGGTTATGATGGGCAGTTTAACCATGAGTTGAATCAGTTCACAGTAGTCTGACATATTTTCAGAAGTTAGAGCCTTTTCTTTGGAAAACCGGGGCAAGGCTGTTATCCCAAAGTGGAACCAAAATTCATTGGGTGAGCATTAAAAATGGTAAGTGGGACCCAAATCTGGGATTTCCACCCCCATTCCTGGTAATTTTCAGGAGCATGGGATAAGGGTCTGGATGGAAGCTCCCATGTTGATGTGTCCACGTTACCAGAACCATTGCAGTAAAAGGCATTTAAGGCGTTCCACAATTTTCATGGTGTCAGGCCAGAAGGCAACATGATTCATATCTGCACAGATCTGGTTTGGAGTCGAAAACACGAAGAAAGATACGTTCAAGACGTGTTATCAACTTCAAATCTCATAATGAAATGCTGTATCATAAGATAGATATGGTTTTAATACAAATAATGATGATATGGCTTTGCCATGAAAAGGTAAGCGATTATTAATGTGGCTGCTATGTTGTCACTCCTAACATCGCAAGCTGTGAAAGGACTGACAAAGTATTGCAAAAGTGGAAAAGTCTTCAGATGCATTAGAGTACATTATCTAATGGACAAAATGCTATTCTGCACTGTACAATAATGGAATCCGGAGATGATAGCATGAAATATCCCCATTTCCTTGAGATTTTCCTTGTTGTTCTGCTCAGCCATCTGTTTGGGTGGTTCAAAGCTTTGGCAGATGTTGAACTTCTGGTTGTTTTCAAAGGCTTTAACAGATTCAGTTCACGAGAGTTATTCACACAGTTGGTCAATGAAACACATTATGAATGCTTAGCTGACTTCCAAACCCACGGATATATTCAGCTCAGCAGGGGTTGTTTATACAATAGTTCAACGGAATCCTATTAGAAATGCTTGGGTGACTTTCAAACCTGCTAATGGATTCTGCTCAACAGAATGAGTTGATACAGGTCTCAAGGGGATGTGAGCCTGATTATTTTGACAGGGTCATGAGCTGTTAAGAGGAATACAATTTTTCAATTGGAATTAAAGTTATGTCTGTTTATTTTGACAGATTTATGAGATTCTCAAATTCTTCCCAAGGTTATTATAGAGCTCTGATGCCCTATTTATAGTGGATACCGAGTGGTGGGATGTGAGGTATGGGGATGTGGTGAGTGAAGGAGAGTAAGAGGGTTGAGGGTAAGGGGGACTTTCATTCATCTCCAGAACTGGGCTCAGCCTTGTCCCACTTCTGTTTCCACCTTGGACCTGCTGCCTCTGGCACCAGACCATCCCTAGCTCCCTTTGGTGGATACTGTCTGCCAGAAAGCAGGATCAGAACATCAAGAAACCCCCTGACTCTCTCCTCCTCCAAACAAAGCTGGCTCCATGTGTGTGTGAATTTAAAATTCACTGTGAGCAGCACAAGGCGTTCAGTATTTGAGGATACGGAGCTGGCCTGAGTCAAGATCATAAAATCATGAAGCACTGATCCGTTAATCAGGATCATATACATGGAAACGTCAAATTACTAAGTTGCTTCTTAATCAATCGCAGACATTGTTCTGCATTTTTTAAAACCCCCACCTAACAATGCCATTGTAAATATTTTAGTAGAAAATGTTTTTTTCTGAATGAAATTGACTTTGCAACTGACAGATATTTTTCAGTTGGTTTTCTTCTTGTTAATAGAAACATAGAGAGCAGGAGTGGGCCGTTCGGCCCTTCGAGCCTGCACCAGCATTCAATATGATCATGGCTGATATATTTGTAATTCTGATTGTACAGTAGTTCAAAGGCATATCAAATTAATATGGATGTAAACCCCTTTAATGGAAAACAGAATATTGACAGTGCAGGATATTGAGTTTTGTTGTATTTAGCCTTCTAAAATTACTCTTATGCTTGTTAATGCCATTAATAAATGCATTTAAACAATGTTTTACTCCCTACTAAATACTATCAACCTTTGGTTTCTGGGGCAATACTGGTTTTAAATACAAGTGGTGCATATTTATTTTGCCACTACTACAAAATTCAATGTCCTGCATGGCATCTTGAAAAAGGTAATCAGTTAAAAAGGAATGGTTTATTGTCTCAGCTGCTCTGACCTTAGAAGCAGTACGTATTGCATTTCTGATTAACACAAACAGGAAGACACATTAAAAACACTGCTAAATTACGCACTCATAAAATAAATATCTGTATGTTTACAAATCAGCCCAAGTTGTGATATTTGTCCATCCAGTTAGCTACCTTATACAAACACCTGCCTTGAAAAGAAAACTTGCAGCCATGTGGATGTGTGTGTGTTTTTTTCCTTTTAGGAGAGGTGATGGTTAAACAAGATAAGGGATTATGTGCTGGTAAACTGAACACTTGCTACCTCCATTGAGTACAATTATTAAGTATCAGAGATGGTGCAGATTAAAGCTCACCCAACTTCTCTGCTACAACACCTTGCCCAAACCTCAAAAGAATGGCTTCTCACTGTTTCTGAACAGATGGTAATTGTGAATGCAGCTGTTAATATGTAGGATAGTAATGAAATACAATAATATTCACGTTACAGGATTAATGAACATTTCATCATTAATTTAAATTTATTAAGAAGTAACTCGCAGTTCATTGTTGTGAAATTCAGGTGTCATTATATAATGTAAAATATATGTACATGTCAGTGGTGTCACAGTTTTATTTTGTTTTTAATCCTTTGCTTTGTTGGCAATATTAACCACTTGGCCATATTTTTTACAACTATCAACTTCTGATGCAAAATAATAGAATTGGCTACTACGAAATAAAATCAATCTGTCCTGCAAATCAATGATGTGAAACCAGTGAAACACTTCCAATGTACTTTAGAATAAAATGGGTCTTGCCATATGATGCAACAAATAATTGGCAACTATACCCTTAATTCTCAGACTTGCCACCTCATCATTTTTACTGCCAGAAGTGCATAGCCACCACATAAAGGTGAGAATTATTATTACTAAATTGTACAATGAACTGCATTATAGAAGAAATTACCTGGAACTGAGTTCAGCACTGTAATTACATCTCCTTATTCACAAAACTTGCTTGAGCATTTTTCATAGCATCTGAACAACTTCTTTCAATTACAACCTTGTAAAGTGTTCTCAAGTTCCTGTCAACACTTACCTCTCGTGAACATTTATATTTTGCATTATTAGTTAATATAAACTTTATACTTGAATTTTAATCCATTACATAGGAGTATAGAGGACAGGAGCCCATGTCCCAGAATACCTTAATCACATTTTATCCCTATTACTTATGCAACTGTCTTGAATCTGCCAGTCCATAACAAGTAAGTCATCTCTTTTCCCTAGACATGAAAGGGGGATTTTCCAGTTCCAACAATAATGCAGCAGAACCTTGAAGCGGGAAGCATATGACTCGATCAAATTACATTGACCCAAGCCTGTGAGATTTCCTGAGATTAGTTCAATTACACATTCATTGCAAACTCCTGCCCTGGATTGGGCTTGAAAGGAGGAAGCTTAGTAACGGGGGGGGGGGGGGGGGGGCACTGAAAACGTTTAGCTGTATTCCTTAAAGCCTGCAGCAAATGCTTAATGGGGCTGAATATTTTTACTGCTGTAGTAGGAAAAATGGCTGCAGCAAAGTGTAGGTTAGTGCCATTTCATGATTGAAATTTGGAAGTTCTTTTGTATAAGCATAGGCAAAAGAGAGAGAGATTTTCTTTGGCCTCTCTGGATGGCATGTCCTTGTGGAGAAAGTTCACACTGTCTGGCAGAGGTGGGTTAATAAAGTGAATTCTATCTCAATATACAGAGCATCTGACAGCAAATGAAGAAAAAAATATTATTTCCAAGAAGTCAGCTAAAGTAGGTCTAGTCATTAGATCTCAAGTAGATGGCCAACAATGCAGGAAGGTGCCCTGTAAATAAGCTTACTGCATAACTAATCTGCATGATGTATGTTCATTTGCTTACGCATAAACTGAATGGTTACTTGTGCTCTTCAAACAACTCAACATTGTATCTTTGTTTGCAGGGCAAAGATGCACATAGGAACAGTAGGCAAGTAAGGACTTGGGGAGCCCCTGTAATTGTCGATCTCTCACAATGTATGAGTAGGCAAGGCATGCTTATCTTCGGCCTGCTAGAGAGCATAGAGGAAGTGGAATTAGTTAAAGTAAAGGCAAAATAAGGTTATGCCATCCTTGTTAGCATTTATCCATTGAATTCACACATGCATTATAGCAATGCACCACCATACATAGTATAAGCTACATAAAATCTATTTCAACAGATTTTGACTCATGAAATAGTTTTAAGTCACCTTTATTCAAGTAATGACCTTTGTATTATAGTGTTAAGGCTGTTCTGTGGACCAGAGCAGAGTGGGCCACCTGCCAAGTTAAAATTGAAAAAATAATCTCTTACCTCTTTTGATCTCTGTGTTTGTAACACCTCTGCTGCTTTCAAACTACCTTTTATAACAATTTACATTTAAATATTGGCCAGAACCTTCTGCTCTCAGTGGTGGTAAGCTTGGAGGCAGGAATGGCATTTACTTAAACAGGTAGTAAAACTGAAACCCTGTTAAATTAATGACCACTTAAGGGCCTCATCCTGTCATCACTGGTATTAAACCAGCTTTAGGCATGCATGTCACCATGTGGCATGCAGAGCACACAAAACTGCGGCGAGGTTGTCACCTCAGGGGGTGGAGGGATGAATCCCTCAATCAAAGGCACTCAGTGCCTGATTGAGGAACTTAGGGAAGTGGGGGAAGCTGCTGCGAGTCCCCCTCATGTCCTTGCTGCTGACGGTCCCGTCCTCCCCCCTGTCATACCTCTCCCTGCAATCCCCATCCCATAAAAGCCCCCCTTGTTACCTAGGTCTCTCTGCAATCCTGGTACTCTAGTGCCTGTCCCTCTAGCAACAGCCATGGCCTCACCAATGGAGATGCCCAGCGCAAGAGCTGTCGACCTCTGCTTGGCCAACAACTTCTGCCCCCAGGTTCTTAATTCTATAGGATGGCCCACTGCCTGATTGTCATGTGGCAGGTCTCCCCAAAAAGAAGCAGTGATCTCTCCCTTGCTCTCCAGCTGGCAGCCCCAACAAAGTCCACCCATTGTCTTTGGAAAGAAAAAACTAGCAGTTTTTTAGAGCCTTTCAAATTTCTGAGATGTCTCAAGATGCTTTAGAGCCAATTAATTGCTTTTGAGGTGACTTATGCCAGAAAACATGGCAGCCTGTTTGCACTCAGAAAAGTTTCACACAAAAATAAATGACTGATTTCTTTATTTTGTCAGTATTGGTCAAGTTGCCGCTTCTGGATCCAGTGCTCCCTCAGTGGAGATGGGGGTCATTGAATATTTTTAAGGAAGAGTTAGATAGATTCTTGTTACCAAGGGACTCGAGGTTTATCAGGGGTCAAGGGGAATGTAGAATTAGAAGCACAAACGGATCAGCCATGATCTTAATGAATAGCGGAGCAGACCCAAGGGGCTGAAAGACCTACTTCTGATCCTATTTCATATGTTCACATGCACAAAATTCTTCTCTAGATTGTGTGCTCAAATCCTGTAGTGGGCCTTGAATCCATGGCCTTCTACTTAATGATTTACTGTTAAGGTAGCTAACATTTAACAATCAATATCCCAAAACACTTCACAGAGCTAGAAACAACAAAAAGGTGAAGGTAAAAAGATTAGGGAAGATGACTGAAAACATTATCAACAAGGTAATTTTTAACAAAGCTTAAAAAGAAAGGCAACAGATAGAAAAGCGTAAACATTTTAGGAAGAGCAATCCGGAGTGGAGGGTTATGGCAAATGAAGACTTTGAGATTAAAATTATGGCAAATGAAGAGGTGGTTCCAGAGAGTGGAGGATAACATACTAAATATGGGGATATTAGAGGTTGAGCGGAGAGGCGAAGCTGAAGAATTGTTTATATTAATGAACAAGAAACATGGGTCCAATGTATTGAGGCGTGGGGAATCTGGCAAGGACACAGATTATAGGAAAGTTGGTTGAGGTGCAGAATTCAAAAAAGTACCTGGCGTTTTGGATGAGTTAGTTAATTTTGAGAGTTTCTCTGGAGATTGCAGGACAGGGTAGATAAGTTTAGTGGGTATGACTAAAGCTAGCAGAGGATTGATTGATGGTTTCTGTAACAGTAAGAATGAATTATAGATGAAGTTGGAAATGCAGATAGGAGTCAACAGCCTTAGTGCTGCTAGGAGGCTGGATTTTGAAGGTTAAAATCTGGAGTACGCAAAGGGAAATCACTAGCTAATTGCCACATAACACTGCTTGATTATTTAATTTAGAGATTTTCCGCTTCAGTGCTTCCAAGAGCAAACAGTAAAATTTTTCTACCCTTTAAAATTGAGTTCTGTGGCATGAATACCAATCAAGAGGGCTGAGTTGCCCTAGATCCACCTGTTAGCTGTTTTTGCAGCAGCATGTATTCAGTCCATTCCTGAGTTGAATGCTGTAGATAATTTGAGAAAGTGAGGAGGTGTAGCCATTTATTGAGGAGTACCCAGAATCTGTCCTGCAATCGTAGCCATGGCTAAGCTTCTTGCCTTTGGCATGGCCAAGGTTTTGTTCATTGATGACTCCCAACATGTTGGTGTGAGTTACTTAATCATTGTTGTGTTTTTGAAGGTCAGAGGGTGGTGATTGAGCTTTTTATTTGTTGGAAATAAGAATTACCTTGTACTAAAGCGGCGTAGAGGTTACTTGCCACCCTAATTCTGGACTTCCTTCAAATCCTGCTATAGGCTAGTATATGCCATTTCACTATTGAAAAAGTCATGAATGAAGCTAAAAACTGTGTAATCATCAACAAAAATACCCACTCCTGACCTCAACATGAAAGGAAGATCATTGGTGAAGAAGTTACAGATGGTTGCATTGTATTTTGTGATGGTTCACCATAACCTCTATTTTGTACTTTAAGCCTCTACTTACAAAGCCCAGGATATCTTGTCTTATTGGCATATGTTACTCTCAACGATTTGTGTACTTATCCCCCAACTCCCTCTGTTCCTGCACTCCAGCCCCATTTAGAATTGTATCCTATATTTTATCTTGCCTCTCCTCGCTCTTGCTGTCAAAGTGTACCGTTCTACACTTCCCTGCATTAAATTTCATCCAGCACCTGTCTGTCCATTCCACCAGTCTGTCCATGCCTCTTGAAGTCTACCTCTACCCTCCTCACAGTTCATAATCCTTACAAGTTTGGTGTTGTCTGCAGATTTTGAAATAGTGCCCTGCACACTCAAGTTTAGGTCATTAATATAGAAATGAAAAGTAGTGATCCTAATTCTGAGCCCTGGGGAACCCCACCATATACAGCTATGTTTTTACAATATGAAAAGCAACCATTCACCACTATTCCCTGTGTCCTGTCCTGTCACTTAATCAATTTCACAACCATGCTGCCACTGGCCCTTATATTTCTGGTATTCTAGCTATACTAACAAGCCGGTTATGTAGTGCTTTATCAAATGCCTTTTGGAAGTCCATATAAACCATATCAACCCCATGGCCCTCTTCAACCCTCTCTGCTACATCATCAAAAAAACTCAATCAAGTTATTTAAATACAATTTACTGTGCTGGTTTTTCTTAATTAATGCACATTTATCCAAGTGACTGTTAATTTTGTCCTTGAATATTGTTTCCCTAAGGGCAGCTGGAGTGGCTGTCCTCTTTCTGAGCTAGAAAGCCTTGGGTTCAAGTCCTACTCCAGAGAGTGTTGCTTACAAAGGAAGCCAGGCACTGTTGCATATAAATAGGATGTATCCGTGCCAGTTCTCAGCCTGTTTAAATGGGGGGAGGAATGTTAGTTGCAATGGCTGTACAAAAGCCTGCCACATCCAAAAATACTGGTTGATACGAAGGTGAATCACTCACATTGTGGTGACCCCATGTAATATGGGAAAAGCTGAAGGAGGGACCGGCCATTATCATCTCATTAGATTTCCTTCCACTGACGTTAAACTGATTTCCCTATCTTTGCTGAGTTTATCCATATACACTTTGTTGAAGAGGAATGTAACACTTGCAATTCTTCAGGCCTTTGGCATCATCCCTCTACCTACGGAAGAGTGGAAGATTATGGCCAATGCCATAATCACCTTTATGTCCCTCAATGTCCTTGAATGTACCTGATCCAGTTCTGGTGACTTATCAACTTTAAGTATAGGCAGCCATTTTAATGCCTCTTTATCAATTTTTAGTCCATCCAGTTTCTCAAATACTCCTCTCCCATTATGACTTTGGTTGTATCTTCTTCCTTGATAAAGACCGGATGCAAAGTATAATCTCTGCCTTCAAGTGTTTATTCCCTTTGATCCCTTCATTAAAATTTCAATACTTTATAGTCAAAAATTTGACTTTAATTTGGCATCAGTAGGTTGCAGATTAGACCTGATGCCCTGTGACTGGAGAGCATAAAATTGTCTTTATTAGGTTAGTACTAATCTTCGTTAAATTCCAGTTGTCCTGCTTTCATAGTGTTACATAACAGTGAACAGAATATAATAGGATATGTAATAGAAAACCCGTCTGTTTGTTATCAACTGATCTAGAAGGAGAATATGAATGCTTTTTACATAAAATAAAAAGAACAATTTTCACCTAATTTAGTTTGTCTAAGAGTAACATGAGAATATTCTTTCCACATTTGAGAAAAATGTCAATCTCGTGTAATGTTATACTCTACACATTACAAAAACATCAATGATAAGTGTTACAATCTCCATAGAGACTTAAAACTTCTAAAAAGAGATTCAAACTTTCAGTTGATGGCTGAAAGAATGACACAAAATTTCACATTCTAAAACTTTAATTGTAATAAATTACTAAAGAAAGACTTGATTAAACACCATTTTCTCCTTTTATAGCCACTTAAACTTTAAATTACGCAAGGAAAAAATGTTTTTTTATGCAGTGAATGGTTAGCATCTGGAATGAACAGTCGAGAGTGTGGTGGAGGCAGATTCAATTGTGCCCTTTGAAAGAGAATTGTATCATCTCAAGAAAATATTTGCAGGGCTAAGGGAAAAGGTGGGGGAGTTGGGACTAAATAAATTGTTCTTGCATAGAATCGGCACAGACACAATAGGACAAATGGTCTCCTTCCATACTGTAACCATTTTATGATTCTGTACAGAAAATAACATTCTCTTTCACACTTATGACCCGTCCACAGAATTAATCTTTTCAGTAAGCAGTCCATTGTTGCACCCAGCTTCCAATGGACTCCCCTATCCCTGATTTGCTGAGTATTAACTTTGAGTGACTGACTCCATGCATTTTCCTCAGTTTTTGGAGAGTTCCTTAAATTCACCACAAACAGTAAAGCCTGTTCTGAATTAATATACCTGATCCCAACTATCTTTCATCATTGAAGTAAATGGATAATTTACAACACAACTGTTTACAACCCAAAACCTACAACAGCTTTCTGTGATTTTGAGACTCTCAGAGCCTACCTATTGTGAACTCAGAGACTGCTGCCATTAAATACCTTGCAACTTCTTTCCAGTAAAACAATCTAAGACTTCTTTTGATCTCTAACAATTAAATCACCCAGCCTTATTGTCGGACAGATTTCAAAATAAGTCCTATGACCCCCCTCCCCCGACTTCATTTTACCTTAAATTTAAAAATAGAGTTATAAATGGCATGGTGGCACAATGGTTAGCACTGCTACCTTACAGTGCCAGGGGACCGGGTTCAATTCCGGCCTCAGGTGACTCTGGAGTTTGTACATTCTACCCTTGTCTGCGTGGGTTTCCTCTGGGTGCTCCAGTTTCTTCCCACAGTCCAAAAATGTTCAGGTTAGGTGGATTGGCCATGCTGAATTGCTCCTTCGTATCCCAAGATGTGTAGGTGAGGGGGTATTAGGAGGGTAAGCATATGGGGGTTACAGGGATAGGGTCTAGGTGGGATGCTCTGTCAGAGAGTTGGTGTAGACACAATGGGCTGAATTGCTTCCTTTTGCACTATAGGGATTCTATGAAAATGTAAGAATCTTCTAAATCTTATCATAGTAACAGAAGTAATCATTTGAACACAACACTGAGGAAATGAAAGCACTATATTACTCAAGTTTTCTACAACATATTTACAAAGGAAAGGGATGATGCAGGTATAGTAGTCCAGGAGGAACACGGTGAGATATTGGACGTGATGATCGTACAAAAGAGAAGAAGTATTCAAAAGGTTGGAATCCTTGAAAGTTGTTAAGTTGGCAAGACCAGATGGATTGTTTCTGAGGTTGCTAAAGGAAGTCAGAAAGGAATAGCAGATGATCTGAGGATGATTTTCCAATCCTCACTAGATACAGGGGAGGTACTGGAGGACTGGAGAAATGCAAAAGTAGTTCCATTGTTTAAAAGGGAATTGGAGGAAATGCCATACAATTATCAGCCGATTAGTTTCACATTAGTGGTGGGCAAATTAGTAGAATCAGTCCTGAGAGATAGGATTAACTGTCACGGAGAAAGGCATGGACTAGTCAGGGATGATCAGCATGGATTTGTTACAGGAAGGTCTTGGCTCATAAATTTGACTGAATTTTTTGAGGAAGTGACAAGAAAGGTTGATGAAGATCGTGCAATGGATATTGTGTACATAGATTTTAACAAGGCATTTGACAAGGTCCCACATGACAGATTGGTCAAAAAAGTAAAAGCCCCTGGAATACAGGGTAATGTGACAATCTGGATAAAAAGTTGGCTTAGTAACAGGAAACAAAGCATACTGGTCGCTGGATGACCATGCAAATGGAAAGTTGATTTTGATTTGATTTGATTTGATTTAATTTATTATTGTCACATGTATTAACATACAGTGAAAAGTATTATTTCTTGCGCGCTGTACAGACAAAACATATCGTTCATAGAGAAGGAAACGAGAGAGTGCAGAATGTAGTGTCACAGTCATAGCTAGGGTGTAGCGAAAGATCAACTTAATGCAAGATAAGTCCATTCAAAAGTCTAACAGCAGCAGGGAAGAAGCTGTTCTTGAGTCAGTTCGTACTTGACTCTGTCTTTTGTATCTTTCTCCCGAAGGAAGAAGGTGGAAGAGAGAATGTCCAGGTGTGTGGGGTTCTTAATTATGCTGGCTGCTTTGCCAAGGCAGTGGGAACTGTAGACAGAGTCAATGGATGGGAGGCTGGTTTGCGTGATGGATTGGGCTACATTCATGACCTTTTGTAGTTCCTTGTGGTCTTGGGCAGAGTAGGAGCCATACCAAGCTGAGATACAACCAGAAAGAATGCTTTCTATGCTGCATCTGTAAAAGTTGGTGAGAGTTGTAGCTGACGTGCCAAATTTCCTTAGTCTTCTGAAAAAGTAGAGGCGTTGGTGGGCTTTCTTAACTATAGTGTCGGCATGGAGGGACCAGGACAGGTTGTTGGTGATCTGGACACCTAAAAACTTGAAGCTTTGGACCCTCTCTACTTCGTCCCCATTGATGTAGACAGGGGATTGTTCTCCTTTACGCTTCCTGAAGTCGATGACAATCTCCTTGTTTTGTTGACACTGAGGGAGGGATTATTGTCGCTGTACCAGTTCACCAGATTCTCTATCTCATTCCTGTACTCTGTCTCATCGTTGTTTGAGATCCAACCCACTATGGTGGTGTCGTCAGCAAACTTGAAAATCGAATTGGAGGGGAATTTGGCCAAACAAATTGTTGATGTAAAAGAAGTATAGTAGAGGGCTGAGAACACTGCCTGTGGGGCACCAGTGTTGAGGATGACTGTGGAGGAGATGTTGTTTCCTATCCTTACTGATTGTGGTCTGTGAGTTAGGAAGTTCAGGATCCAGTCGCAGAGGGAGATGCCGAGGCCCAGGCCACCGAGTTTGGAGATGAGTTTTGTGGGAATAGTGTTGAAGGCTGAGTTATGGTCAAAAAATAGGAGTCTGACATAGGTGTCCTTGTTATTTAGGTGTTCTAGGGTTGAGTGCAGAGCCAGGGAAATGGCATCTGTTGTGGACCTGTTGCGGCGGTAGGCAAACTGTAGTGGATCCAGGTGGTCCGGGAGGCTGGAATTGATTTGTGCCATGACTAGCCTTTCAAAGCACTTCATAATGATGGATGTCAGAGCCACCAGCCGATAGTGATTAAGGCACATTGCTTGGTTTTCCTTCGGTACCGGGATGATAGTCGTCTTCTTGGAGCAGATAGGGACCTCAGATTGTTGTCAAGAGAGGTTGAAGATGTCTGTGAATACCCATGCCAGCTGATCCATGCAGGGTCTGAGTGCTCGTCCGGGTACCCCATCCAGGCCAGTCGCTTTCTGTGGGTTGACCTTCAAGATGGCTGCTCTGCCATCTGCAATGGTGACCCCAGATACAGGTTCATCTAGGGCTTCCAGCGTGGAGGGCATACTCTTGCTGACCTCTTGCTCAAAACGGGCATAGAATGCATTGGGCTCATCAGGGAGGGGTGCGTTGGAGTTGGTGATTTTACATGCCTTCATCTTGTAGCAATGGTGTTTCAAAGAGTGTTCCAAAGATTTTGGTGTTGGGACGCTTATTGTTTGTGTTATGTATTCATGATTTGGATGTGAACTTGGAGGGCTGATTGGGAAATTTGCAGATGACACGAACATTGGTTGAGTAGTGGATAGTTTAGAGGATAGCTATAATCTCAAAACGATATAGATGGGTTGGTGGAGTGGGTGGTAAATTGGCAGATGGATTCCAACACACAGAAGTGTGAGTTCATGCATTTAGGGATGTCAAACAGTCATAGGGAGTACACAATAAATCAAAATATACCAAGAAAGGTAGCTGAAGTGAGAGATCTTGGCGTACAAGTACACAGCTCTCTAAAGGCAGCAGTTCAAGTATACAAGGTTGTAAAGAAGGCATATGGAATGCTCTCCTTCATTGGCAGAGGTATAGAATATAAAAATATGGATGTAACGTTGGAATTGTATAGAGCACTGGTGAGGCCACAAGTAGAGTATTGTATTTGATTTGATTTATTATTGTCACATGTATTAGTATACAGTGAAAAGTATTGTTTCTTGCGTGCTATACAGACAAAGAATACCGTACATAGGGAAGGAAAGGAGAAGGTGCAGAATATAGTGTTACAGTCATAGCTAGGGTGTACTGAAAGATCAACTTAATATGAGGTAGGGCCATTCAAAAGTCTGATGGCAACCAAGATGACACTGTATTGTGTACAGTTCTGATCGCCACATTACAGAAAGAACATAATTGCTCTGGAGAGAGTGCAGAGGAGGTTAACAAGAATGTTGCTAGGCCTAGAAAAGTGGAGGTATGAGGTGAGATTGGACAGTTTGGGGATATTCTCCTTGGAACAAAGAAGGCTGAGGGATGATTTGGTTGAGGTGGACAAAATTGTGAGAGGAAGAGATAGAGTGGCCAAGATAAAATTGTTTCCCTTGGCGGAGAATTCTAGAACCATGGGATATAGATTCAAGATAAGTGGCAGAAGATGTAGGTGGGGCATGAGAACATAAGAACTAGGAACAGAAGTAGGCCATCTGTCCCTCGAGCCTGCTCCTCCATTCAATAAGATCATGGCTGATCTTTACGTGGACTGAGTCCATCTACCCACCCGCTCACCATAGCCCTTAATTCCTTTACTGTTCAAAAATCTTATCTATCTTTGCCTTAAAAACATTCAATGAGGTAGCCTCAACTGCTTCACTGGGCAGGGAATTCCACAGATTCACAACCCTTTGGGTGAAGAAGTTCCTCCTCAACTCAGTCCTAAATCTGCTCCCCCTTATTTTGCAGCTATGCCCCCTCGTTCTCGTTTCACCTGCCAGTGGAAACAACTTCCCTGCTTCTATCTTATCTAATCCCTTCATAATCTTATATGTTTCTATAAGATCCCTCCTCATTATTCTAAATTCCAATGAGTATAGTCTCAGTCTACTCATTCTCTCCTCATAAGCTAATCCTCTCAACTCCCAAATCAACCTAGTGAATCTTCTGTGCACCCCCTCCAGTGTATATTCTTTCTCAAGTAAGGAGACCAAAACTGTACATAGCCTCACTAGGATCTTATACAGCTGCAACATAACCTCCTTGTTTTTAAACTCCATCCCTCTGGCAATGAAGGACAAAATTCAATTTGTATTCTTAATTACCTGCTGCATCTGCAAACCATGTTTGAGGAAGAGCTTTTTTGTGCAGAGGGTAGTGGGAGTCTGGAATTTGCTGCACAAGTTGGTGGTGGAGATAGAGACCCTAAACTCTTTTAAAAAGTTCCTGGATCTGCACCTTAAGTGCTATAAGCTACAGGGCTTTGGGCTGGGTGCAGGAACGTGGGGTTAGAAAGGGCACCTGGGTGTTTTCAGCTGGCATGGACAAAATGAGCTAAATGGCCTCCTTCTGTGATCTAATTTTTCTCTGGTTGTGTGGTTCCATATTACCACAGTGAATATACTTAAAATGTTCTTAATTGGTTGGAAAGTGCTTTGGATGTCTGATGTTGTGAAGTAAGTTACATAAATGCAAGTGCTTTCAAGTTTTGTTTACATACATAAGCTTTTTTGACAGTTTTTTCTTTCCATGTCAATGAATTAATGTAAATTCTTTTGAACTGTGGATATAGTTTGAAAAATTACATGGTCCCTTTGTGTAAAAGAAAATAAAAAAGAATGTCTGCACCTGATAACTGAAATCAAACTTGGTAAACAGTCAAAGGACCACTTATTATAAGGATTGAACGTGCTCAAAAAAATGGCAGAAGAATTAGTGACCAAACACTACTAAGATGTTAAGCTAAAACAAATGTTTACACACAAAATACATCTGTGCTGAAAAAATACAATTCTTGAATAAGAACATCAAATGATATTCTATAAACACACGTTCTGTTGAAAATGGGTATGCTCACAAATAACCAGATGTCCTCTCTGTAAGGCACTATATGTTGCCTCAGTAACTTAGATGTCATGTTTGGATTTTTAACAAGCTTCTCAATTGATTTCTCACTTTATTATCTGAATTCCTTTCATAAAACAGGCATGCCAGGAACTGCCCTTTCTTTATACCATGTAATTTGAAACACTCCAATTCCTTTGCTTGTGAAGTGAGCTCAGAGCATTAGGGATTCAGCATAAACATAGGAACAGGAGTACACCATTCAGACCCGTGCGCCTATTTTGTTATTCCATTCGATCACAGCTGATCAGGGTAACTTAATTTACACATTTTTGCTCCATATTCTTTGATACTTTAACTAACAATAATCTCCTCAGGCTAGAATCAGATCAGCCATGATCCTATTGAATGGTTGAGTAGGCTCAGGGGGCCGAATGGCCTACTCCTAATTCATATATGCATATGTACGTCCACATGTTCTTGAAAATTTCAATTGACCTGACATCCACAGGCTTTTCAAGAGAGAATTAAAGATTTCCATTACCTGTTGTATGAAAAAAAGCCTCTTGCTTTTACTCCATAATGATCTCGCTCTCATTTTAGGAATATGGATCTTTGCATCCCCCATAAGAGGAAATTGCTTCTTTTTGTCTATCCTATCAAATGTCATTATACTTTTAAACACCTCTCCCAGTGCAGCGGGCTGGGAGACTCAAGCTGAGGCCATTGAGCGGGCTTCCCAGTGGGCACCATGGCCTCAGGGGTCTCCAGCCGCCAGATTCCTGGCGCCATCAGCTCCGTGCCAGAAATCGGTGCGGAGTGGAATGAATTATTCAAATGGGGATTTAAATGTAATTAGCAAGCCAGGGACTGAAGTCTCCCCCTTGCCAGGAGTGTTTCACTCCAGCGGGGTTCAAAACAGCTCTCCAATAAATCTCCACTTGCGGGGAACTGGCGACCCAATCCCGCTGGAGCGAAGAGGGGCCATGGAGGCCCTCCAGAGGGTCGGCAGGGTAAGGGGGTGCCCCCTGAGCATTGCCAGCTTGGCAGTGCCAGCCTGGCCCCTGGCACTGCCCAAGGGGGCACCTTGGCACTGACCACTGGGCATCCGGCAGTGCCAAGGGGATAGGGCCTAATGGGGAGGCGAGGCTTCTGGGGTGGGAGATCGGTGGGGATGGGGGATTTTCTCCCATTCTGCACTCAGCGGTGACAGAGGGAGGGAGGCCAGTGATCAGGGCTGGCCATCAGGGTATGGGGGTGGGGAGGCGGTGGTCAGGACTACAGGGGGTGGGGGGGGGGGAGATCGAGGCGGGCCCGGACACATCTGGGAGGCCAGCGATCGGCTGGTGGAGGGTTGGATTGGCAGTGATGCGGGATAGTGGGGTTGGCCAACGATCAGGAGGCCAGCAGTGCAGGGCTACTACGCATGTGCCAATCTCCACTCTGACAGATTGGCACATGTGCAGTGGCCTGCTCTGCACTATGCTGCCAGCCTCATGGACAGGAATAGGCCCCACCCCCAGATTTGGAATGAAATTCATGCTAGTGCACTCTGCAGTGCATAGTGTGTGAGAGATTCATTTTGAAAGTCCCGCTGAAAAAAACAGCAGGATTTACTTCAGTTTTTACACAAATTTGACACTTAGAATTTTTTTGGGAGAATCCCACCCCTTGATCTGAACATCTCTCAACCTTCCAGAGTCCAGGGACCGGCACTGGTATTTCAACATTTAATTCCCATTTTCATTCTAGTGAATCTGCACTGTGCACTTTCTTAGGCCAATATAGCCTTCCTGGGGTGCAATGATCAAGACTGAATGTAATATTCTAGATGGGGGTTTAAACAATGCTCTGGTGTGATTTCCTCCCTTTTGTATTATGTCCCCTTGAGATAAAGATCAAATTCCGTTAGCCTTTTGATTACTTTTATAACCTGTGCACTTTTCAATGTTTCATGTACATGGGGGGGCACTTAAATCCCTTTCTATGGTTTCTAGTTTCTCACCATTAAGAAGATATTCTGATTTGCTTTCCTCTGGTCCAAAGTGGACGACCTCTCGTTTCCTTACACTGAACTCCATCTGAATTCCAACTTAATCTGTGTCCCTTTGTAACTTCCTGCTCCCATCCGCATAACTCACAGCGCCTCTTAATAGGGTGTCATTTTACAATTTGGATATGCTTCTCTTTATACCTTCATGTAAATCATTGATATACATGGTGTGAAGCTGAGGCCCCGTGAAAGAACAGCACTTTTCACATCCTACCAAGCTGAGTACATTCTTGTATCCCTATTTTCTGTCTTTCAATCCACAGTAAAGTTTGGAAATAGGGAAAAAATAGGCAGAATTTTTTTTTTAAAGTGCGCACTTTTAAGAAGTTAGGGTGGGGTGTTGAGTCGGATTAATGTCATGATATTTATTTACATCATTGACTTGGGTCCAAAACCCCAACATAAATTTGCTTAAATGTACATGTGAAACAGGGTGGGGCATTCATTTGAGAAATAGTTAGGAGCCAGAAAATGTGTTGAATAATGTAAGTAGATGCAAAATGGTTGAACTAATTTTAAATGTAATAATCTAAAGCCTGTACATAAAAAAATGGGAATCAAAAGCACCACATGAATGCTATTTAAAAGTTACTGGCAATGTTGACGGAGGTTTATGTATCATTGCAGATTCAGGAGCTCCAACCACCATGAAGCAGCAGTTAACAATTTTAATGCAGATTTTTATAACTAATAATAAAGTACAAACCAAAGAAAGTGATCATAGAAGCATAGAACGGTAAAGGCACAGAAGGAAGTCATTCAGCCCATTGTGTCTGTGTTGGCCTTCTGAAGGAGCAATGCACCTAGTACCAATCCCCTGCCTTTTTCCCATTACTCTACAATTTTTCAATTCCCTTTTCAAAGCCTTAATTGAGCCTGCCTCCATCATACTCTCATGCAGTACATTCCAGATCCTAACCACTCATTGTGTAGAAAAGCTTTTCTCATGTCACCCATTGCTTCTTTTGCCAATTACTTAAAATCTGTGCCCTCTGGTTTTCGATCCTTCCACCAACAGGAACAGTTTCGCCCAATCTACTCGCTTGAAACCCTTCATAATTTTGAATACCTCCATCAAATCTCCTCTCAACATTCTCCAAGGAGAACTGTCCCAATTTCTCCACATAACTTAGTTTCTCTTCCCTGGAATCATTCTCATTTTCTCTGCACTCACTAAACCTTCTATGATCATCTTTCTTAATTTGTGTCCCAGCACTGGATGCAATACTCCTGAAGCTGAACCAATGTTTTATGAGGATTCATACAGTGCCCTGGTGAGACCATACCTTGAACATTTCATTCCATTCTGGTTGCCTAGACAAAAGTGAGACCTTGGAACCCAATAATTATTTCAGGAAAGATCGACAAAACTAACCTCCAGCATCAAAGGACTGAGTTATGAGGAAAAACTGCAGATACCTACACTGTTTAGCAATGGATGTAGGTCAACTTCTAGAATTAATTAAAGGGAGATTAAATGGAAAAGGGAGATTCAGATAATTACTTTAAACAAAACTATTAGGGTGCAATAAGTTTCAAGCTAGTAAAAATCAAATTGAGGACTGGTATCAAGAGGTTCTCTGTCACAAACACTGTGGTCAAAAATAATTGGACTTTCAGATACTATAATGGAATTGAAAATCCTGGAATAATTTCAGAAACATTGGATGTTGTGACAGCTGAATAGTGCAGTTTTTCCGCTTATTTCTTACATATTTCTTCCTGGGTGGCACGGTAGCACAGTGGTTAGCACTGCTGCCTCACAGCACCAGGGACCCAGGTTCAATTCCCAGCTTGGGTCACTGTCTGTGTGGAGTCTACATGTTCTCCCCCTGTCTGTGCGGGTTTCCTCCCGCAGTCCGAAAGTTGTTAGGTTAATTGGCTATGCTAGATTCTCCCTCAGTGTATTCGAACAGGTGCCGGAGTGTGGCGATTAGGGGATTTTCACAGTAACTTCATTGCAGTGTTAACGTAAGCTTACTTGTGACACCAATACTTAAGCTTAATATTTAACTTGTAAACAGAAAACTACTAGGAAATTGGAGGATCCCTTCTTGTCAGCAAAGTTGTGGTGGATTGTGATACCCACATACTGACAAGAGTGAAATTCTGGAACATCCTGGTTGTGGCAGTTGAGTGGAAGAAGACCTACCTACTTCCACTTATGTACAAGTCAAAAGGAGCAAAAAAATGGAGCATACAGTTTCTAGCACAAACTCTGACCCCGATCTGATAACTGATACACCTGTTTTCCATTCTTGGGAATTGAAGAGCTCACATATAAAAGTATCTCTAAACAGTGATGGATATTCTTGATAATTTACACAATTGATTAAATTGTTGCCAAGTTCTATGATCATTCTGATAATGTAATCCTATTGTGTGGCAATGAGTTGCCCTGAATTAGAATTTAACTGAAATATGACTTGCCTAATTACAACACCTGTTCTTCTTTTTCTTGTAATTAGCATGTAGTAAATAATTAATTGATCATTTACTTTGAGTTGGATAGAGACATGTGACAAGGTATTGAAAGTGATATATGAATTATGTTTTATGTGGACAAAGCGTTTACTCAGTTTGAAGGGTAGCATCTTCCATGTTTACCTCTTTACTCCCTGGTCAAAACTAACAGAATCCTCTGTTCCTGGGTTGTTGCAAGTCACTGTTAAGCCAGCAACTATACAATTATTTCTCCTGTTGATATCTAGAACCATAGAAAATTACAGCTCAGAAACAGGCCTTTTGGCCCTTCTTGTCTGTGCCGAACCATTTTATGCCTAGTCCCACTGACCTGCACTTGGACCATATCCCTCCACACCCCTCTCATCCATGAACCCGTCCAAGTTTTTCTTAAATGTTAAAAGTGACCCCGCATTTACCACTTTATCCGGCAGCTCATTCCACACTCCCACCACTCTCTGTGTGAAGAAGCCCCCCTAATATTCCCTTTAAACTTTTCTCCTTTCACCCTTAACCCATGCCCTCTGGTTTTTTTCTCCCCTACTTGTATGTTTGACAGCACAGTTGAGACTAAAAACTTTCTATACTGGTAATTGGAACGTAAAGCTTTTATCTTGTGACAGGTTTGGAATATGTTACCTAAATACTATTATATAATTTTACAGTGGTATTTGCAGTTACTTTTATATTAAGGATGCATTTTGTGGATACAGACCTGTGCTCCAAGGGTGCAAAATATTAACTAGCTAGGATACGTTTAAACAGAGGGAAATGCCTCCAGTGTAACACACACCCATGAGATTTTCACAATTTTTGGAGCATCATTAAAATGTAACTCATGGGGCAAGTGTACGCTGCACCATTGGTTAAAAAAAGCAAATACTAGCAATGCTGGAGGTCTGAAATCAAAAAAAGTGCTGAAAACACTTGGCAAGTCCGGCAGCATCTGTGGAGAGACAAACTGTAAATGTTTTGTGTTGAATATGACATTATATAGAGTCAGATTTTTAAAAAAATGTTAACTGTTTCTTTCCAGATACGCTGCCAGACCTGCTGAGTCTTTCCAGTACTTCTTATTTTACAGCCACACTGCTGATGGCAGTGAATTTTGTGTGGCCCTAAATACCTTTCAAATTCCTGGGCAATGGAAGGAAATATCTGGAATGTGATTTATCATAACACCCATAATTATGCAATGCTGCTATGTAAGTGACATAAATTCATTTACAGATCTGTTTACATTTGCTTTAAATCGTGAAAGAATAAGTTATTTGGAATAAGTGGGATCTGATAGATTCAACAGCATATTCTGTGAATGAGCCTGTGGGCGTGGACACTTTTCCCGCCTGTTTACCACGTGCTGCGGATGTGACGTCTGCGCTGTCGAGGCCAGTTTCCGGCTGGCTGAGGTGGCGGTTGGAGACTTTGCGCGAGGGTTATAGTTGGACGCCATTTTTTAGGTTAGTTTGCGAGGGGTTTCTTTTCGCTTGAGAGATTGTGTTAGGGTGGGGCATGGAATTGGGGGGTGCTTCCTGTGGTTTGGCTGACCCGGGCTGGCAGCTCCGGCCCGAACCAGCGGTAAATGACCTGATTCACGGAGATTACGTCTTATAAAAGGCATTTCCGTATATGTTTGACCGAGGGCAGGGGAGTTATCTCCGCTGCCTTGGTCAATATTCACATCTCAATTAACACCACAAAAAAAACAGACCACCTGGGTCATTAATATGTTAATGTTTATTGGAGCTTGCTGCCTACAAGTTGGCTGATGCGTTTTCCTGCATTACAGCAGTGATTATACTTCAGAAATATGGTTGTAAAGTGTTTGGTGATGTCCTGTGGTTGTACATGTAAGAATTTTTTTGTGATTGCAACGCGAAAAGCTTAATTTTCTGAAGAATGCCTTTTGATTTGGAACTGACAACAGTGGGGTGTTAGAATTATTCATAAAATTGGTTGGGTAAATGATGCAAAAAGCTGTTGTGTATATAGATTCAGCAAATTCAAGGGGCCTGAACGTTTGCACAGTGGCACAATTGACTTGCCACTCCGATCCAGCTTTCTTACCCAAACATTTTTGTGATTCTATCTTGCACAATCTCCTGACTCGGGCTGGGTAGGACCTGGGCAGTGCAGCGTGTCCCTGGGACCTAGCATTTAGGGCATCTCAATTGGATGTAAGGACATGTCCCATTTTTATGGTACTGGCTGCTATAAATTACTCCAGTTAAAGGTCCTTGCCAAGCCAAGGAGAAGGTAAATATGAGGTAAGTAGGTAGGATTTGGGGGGGGGGGGGTGTGAGTTGGGTCATACTGTGCCTCAAGGTGGGCATTGGGTCTCAGGTGAAAGAAAGTAGTCGTGGCCTGGGGAGGGGAAAGTCCTGTGGGAATTTGGAAGGAATGGGAGTGTCCCATTAGAAAGGTCAGGTTGGGTCTGTACAATGGTTTTTAATCCTTCTTACTTTTTCTGGGTAACCATTAATGTAACACAGTCTGAACCATTGGAAGTTTACAATTTAAATTGCATTTTCACATGGCTATCAGTGCAGGACAATTGTGCAGTGGAAGTTTGCATTTGCTGGGCAATTGCTGTGAAACCTTACCTGGGAACATCCAGTGGGGTTGTGGGGGAGTTTCCCTTTGCATCTTTGGGGGACAATCCATCCCAGTTACATTTCTGAAGCTCAGAAATTTCGGCCCAACTTTTGTTATTTGGACATTGCTGAGAAATGGGGCGGGATGCTCCCATTTTTAGTCCAGCTACTGTGGTGGGGCAAGTAAACATGCTAAATCTTCTGACCTGACCTCATTAATTACGCACTTGGGTGCTTTATGCCAAATTTAGTAGTGGGGCAGGTCTGGATGGCTGGTAGTCCACCATTGTATCTGGCTGCCACATTGAAAAACGCCCAACAGCACTGATCCACTATTGAAGGATGAAGGTGGACCTGCTGAAAAAGAAGACAGTCCTCTGGGAGCATCAGTGGAATATTCTGCTGTAAATTCACGCCAGCGTGGAACCAATTTTTGGCCATCCCACCATATTCTCCCACCATGCCTGTCATCAAACCAGCGGGGGTTTGAGAGAATTTTGCTCATGATGTTTAATCTCCAGTTGGTGAAAAATGCTGGTTGATCCAAACCCTGTTGTATACTAAAGAGGTAGATCTTTGAGTTTAGATTGCAGGAAAATAAATGCAGAATTTTCTGCAAGATGTCAGGGTCAGCTCTGCCAGGTTTTTTTGGGGGGATTTAGCGATTTGGGTTATTTGTACATAATGCGTTTGTTAAAGAAAAGTAAGAAAAAATACTTGTGCAAACTCAGTGTAGATAAATATATTTTGAATATCACAAGATAAATTATTGAATGATTCTGTTCTACATGCTTTCAGTGGTATCTTTAAAAATTTAACTTCACTGAGAAAATGCAGTCATGTAGTAATAAAACAAATCATGCTGATGGGGTATATTTACTTGCTGTGGAATAATCAAACTAAGGCAAACCTAGGCAGAACTGCCTAAGTGATTTGTTTCTGAAGGCCTTTTAATTGGATTTCTATGTTCAGTAAGTATGATGTTTTTCTCTCAATACTGAGATGCATTGACATTGTTTGACAAAACGTAGGGTTTCTGTAATTAAAAGTTTGGGAGTGGAAATTAATCTCAGCTGCACGTACCTCACTGCAAAGAAGTACCTAAACTGAGCACTGCTTTTTAATTCTAAGTATTTGGTAGAAGATAACATAATCTATTGATCTATTTAGAGTAAGAATAAGACATGGAAGATGATTTCATTTGACATTCAAGAAAGAGTTAAACAGAGAAATGTGGTGAGGTTCCATCCTGTTTTATGTTGCTAACCTGATATTCTGAGAATGCTTCAGCCAATACCCAATGGCAACAAAGGTGTATTGAAGGTGTAACAAGGGCTTGAAAGGAGAAAATGCTTTAGCTGTCTGCTGTATGACATCATCTGAACCCTGATTGGCATTACAACCACAATTTATTTCTATTTTTTACTATCCTTTTTAATGGATCATCTAGTATTCAGGATCACAAGATAATTATGAAACAGGGATGCCATTCAGTCCATCTTAATTTGTCCATCTGGTAGTATTCTACCTCTCATTCAATTTTTTCTTAAATTTGTCCTGGATTGTCACCACTATTTTCAGGATTTTGTTCCATGTGGTGTTTACTAGTTTTATAACTTTCTGCTGATGTCATACACTCAGTTGAAGCATCAAGAAAAGCAATGTAATTAGGAAGGTGGGGTGCGGGATACCAAGGGAAATCATAGAAATATGCATAGGAAATGAAAGCAGGAATAGACCACTTGACCCTTTGAGCTTGTCCTGCCATTCATTTTATTCATGGCTGATCATCAAATTTAACCTTAATTTCACATTCCTCCCCCATATCACTTGATCCCTTTAGCGGCAAGAGCATATCTAATTCTTCCTTGAAATTGCACAACGTTTTGGCCTCAATTACTTTCTATGGTAGTGAATTCCACAGATTCACCACACATTGGGTGAAGAAATTTCTCCTTACCTCAGTCCTGAAAGGTTGACCCCTTATCCTCAAACTATGACCCCTAGTTCTTGACTCCCCCACCATCAGGATTCTTTCTGAATCTATCCTGTCTAATCCTGTTAGAATTTTATAAGTCTCTGTGAGATCCCCTCTCACTCTTCTAAACTCTGAATATAATCCTAACCGATTTAGTCTCTCCTCATATAAAGTCCTGCCATTTCGGGAATCAGTCTGATAAACCTTCGCTGCACTCCCTCTATAGCAAGAACCTCCTTCCTCAGATAAGGACACCAAAACTGCACACAATACTCCAGATATGTCCTCATCGATGCCCTATACAATTGCAATAAAACATTCCTATTCATATACTCCAATCCACCTGCTATGAAGGCCAACATACCACTTGCCTTCTTTACTGCCTACTGTACCTTCGCATTTACTTTCAGTGACTGATGCATGAAGACATCAAGGTTTCGCTGAGTATCCACCTCTCTCAATGTATACCCATTCAAATACTAATCAGCCTTCCTATTTTTGCTACTGAAGTGGATAACCTCACATTTATCCACATTAAATTGCAACTGCCATGAATATGCCCACTCACTCAGCCTGCCCAAATCACGCTGAAGCATCTCTGCATCCTCCTCACAGTTTCCCCACCCCCCTACCCAACTTTGTATCATCTGGAAATTTGGACAGTTGAGGTCCTAGCACAGATCGCTGCCGTACCCCACTAGTCGCTGCCTGTCAATTGGAAGAAGATCGATTTATTCCAACCCTTTGCTTCCTGTCTGTTAACCAGCTTTCTATCCATCGGAAGACACTACCTGTAATCTCATGCGCTTTAACTTTACATAGTAATCTGCTGTGTGAGAGCTTGTCGAAAGCCTACTGAAAGTCTAAATAAACCACATCCACTAGTTCTTCTTGGTCAACTCTACTAGTTGGATCTCAAGAATTCCAGTGGATTTGCAAGCATGATTTCCTTTTGTAAATTCATGCTGACTTTGTCTGATTATACCACTGCTTTCCAAGTATTATGAAATCCTTGATAACTGACTCTAGCAACTTCACTACTATAGACATTCCTTGAATGCCTGCCATTGGCTGTCTATACTTTCAGTAATGTTTTCCAGTCCGTCATAACCAATTCATGCCTCATACCATCATTGTTACCTTTTATTGAGATTCAGGACGCTGCTCTCAGAATCAACTACCTCACTGTTCACCTTGACAAAGAATTCTACCATATTATGGTCACTTGTCCCCAAGGGTTCTCTCTCAACTGGATTGCCAACAAATCATTTCTCATTGCACAATACCCAGTCCAAGATAGCCTGTTCCCATGTTGGCTCCTCAACGTATTGGTGCAGAAAATCATTCCTTATACACTCCAGAAATTCCTCCTCAATTGTTCTGTGACTAATTTGACTCACCCAATCTATATGCAGATTATGTTACCCATAACCACAGATGTTCCTTTACCACATGCATCTCTGATTTCCTGTCTAATGCTATTTCTTGCATTACTACTACAGTTTGTTGGACTGTATTGCACTCCCACAAATGGTGTGTTCCTCTCTGTATTTCACTGATTTTTCTCTCAACTTCAATCTGATTGCTTTTTTCAACTTTTTTGGCAAGGCACGCTATATTAATTTTGTATTTGTCCAAAGTCATAGACTATATTTGCCCCTCGGTGCAAGATTGAACCTCTATTGCTCTATAGCACTGCCAGTCACACCCAAAATCATGTCACCTACTACAATTACAATAATTTTACCTGAACTACAGTAAAAAGTGTGTAAATTGATCTTTCCCGAGAAAATGACTGCATATATTCTGTTCTGACAGTCACAGCAGATTACTAATTTCATGCTATACGTTATAGTCTTGGGTCCCTTTTTCAATTTTTCTGGAGAAATGTAAGACTAATTTGCATCATAAATACTTCAGGTTAACTAATAAAGTAGCAATTTGGACATATTGCACTGTTGATTTTAGCAATAACTCTCTGAAATTTTCTGCCCTACCAATAATACTTGCTAATTGTGGTGACAAAATGCCAAACATTCTCCTTTTTGTTTGCAAATTCAACTTCTGCATTTGCCATAGAAGTGAGCAACATCAGACATAACCATAAAATTATGCTTGTTTACTAATCGTGCCATAACTAATTAGACCCTTTGGATGAAGACTACTCTAGTATAAGGCTGTATGTTAATTTAGCATCTTTCCATAAAATCAACTTGCATGAGTAGAAGCATTCTCCATTAATCTTACAATTTTTATAAATGATCTAGATTCTGGTGTGGGGAGCAGGATTATAAAATTTGAAAAAAAGACATGAAAATGTAGATAGTGATGTGGATAGTTACAGGGCATAGACAGGATGGTAAATGGACAGAAGCATGGCAGATGGAACTCAGTTCAGACAAGTGTGAAGTGATGTATTTTGAGAGGATTAATATGTGAAGTCAATCTTATAAATGGCACAACTTTGATAAATGTAGATGAGCAGATCTATATACGCAGATCCTTAAAGGGATTGTCATATAATTTGGTTAAAAACAAAATATGGGTTTCTTGGGTTTATAAGTGAAGGCAGCGAATATTAAAGCAAAGAGTTCTTGCTTGAACTTTATAAATCACTGGTTAGGCCTAATTTGGAGTATTTTGGACATTTCTGGACATCACATATCAGGAAAAATATTAACGCCTTTAAAAGGGTTAGGGATTTAACTTTTCCAACCTCACCTTATAATTTAAGACTTCTCTTTTAAAACAGAGAAGGTTGAGAGGTGACCCAGTAGAGGTTTTTGAGATGGTGAGATATTTTGATAAGAGTAGATAGCTAAAAATATTTCTTTTGGCAAATTGATCAGTAACAGAGGTTATAGATTCAAAACATCTCGAGGAGAAATGTTTCCACCTAGCCTTATCAGGATCTGGAATACTCTGCACGAACACAAGATGGAAGTTGATCCCATAAATATAAAAGATAGTTGGCCAGAGCTAGAGGATGAGGAAATTTCTGGGTTATTGACAACTGAGGATATGGGACTAAGTACAACTGCAGCATGGTGGCATAATGGTTACCACTGCTGCCTCACAGCGTCGGGGACCCAGGCTTAATTCCAGCCTCGGGTCACTGTCTGTGTGGAGTTTGCACTTTCTCCTCATGTCTGCGTGGGTTTCCTCCGGGTGCTCCAGTTTCCTTCCACAATCCAAAGATGTGCAAAGAGTTAGGTTGATTGGCCCTGCTAACTTCACCCTAATGTCAGGGATTAGCAGGTTAAATGAGGGTTACGGGAATAGGGCCTGGGGTGGGATTGTGGTCAGTACATACTCAATGGGCTGAATGTCCTCCTTCTGTACTGTAGGAATTCTATGATTCTTTTAAAGATCCACTATGAGCACAATGAGCTGTATGGCTTCTTTTCATGATGTAAGTTTCAATGATTCTATGTAAATGAAGGCTCTAGAATTAAAATTTAAAGGCATGTACAAGGTGTGCCTGTTCTCCCTATCCTCTACCTTGCCCATTTTCAGGCTAAGAATATTTCAATCCTTTCGCTACAAAGTCTAATTCATGTCCATCATTAATATTATCTTGCATCTTATTTCAAAATTTTACTTTATTCATTGCCAAATTCTGTTACATTCAAGCTTTTTCAGTGTTACTCTGACACCTTCAGCTTTGACGTCAGTAGATCAGCTTTATATGGGTATTGTAGATGTGATTAAATTTAAGTTTCCTTTAAGTGTTCAGGATTTCAACTTCAGCAGGAAACATGAAAATAGCATTTTTTGAGTTTGGTTTCTTATTAACTAAAAATAATCAGTGTTTTCTCAACATGTGAATTGATTTGCTGCATATTTCCCACATTTTCTATTGTTTCACGTTTTTGCAATTTACAGTTCTTTTTGTTATGCATGCACACTATTGCTGAGGGAAGGATCATTTCCAACGTTTGTGTGTAGCAATGTCATGTGTATGTTCCTTATACATACAATTATAAATCGTGAGCAGGCGCAGTGTACCCATGGGCCTATAATGAAAATTGGAATGATTTATGGGCAAACTTAAGTTCTTTTATTTGGTGCCTTTGGCTAAAATGTCTGGCCAAATATGTGCAGGTGCTCTAAATGAAATTCAATAATACCTGTGTTTTTAAAAAAAGTACAAGAATAAACCTGATTTACTGGAGAATGAGCATTCCATTTTTTTTTCAATTTTCTGTCTTCTGTGTTATAAAATAACTGCAACAAATCCTTCCACATTCTTCTTAGCCTGTTTGCAGCTTTTCACACTGTTGACTACACAATTCTCTTCTGAAACTTCATCAACATCTAATTGCATGGGACTGAGCTTGCTTGGTTCAATTCTTATCTATCTAGTTGTAGCCAGGCTATCTCTTGCAATGGTTTATCTTAACTGCTCCGTTGCCACCTGCCCCTCAATGACGTGATCTGTAAACATTACGTCCTTTTTTCACATGCATGCTAATAATAACTCTCTGCCGCTTCCCTTGACTGCATCATTATTTGTAACTTGTCAGACTGATTGTTTTACACCCAGGACAGGATGAACAAAAGTTTCCTCCACTTGTATATTGGGATGACCAAAGCCAATGTGTTCTATCTGCACAAGCTCTGATCCCTTGCCACCTATCTTTCTTCCTGGCAATTGTCTGAGGTTGCAACAGATTGTCATATTTGACCCTGAGATGAGATTATGACCATATATTCATGCCATCATTAATATTGCTTAATTTTGCCACCTCGGCATTGCCGATTCCACCTCCGCCTCAGCTCATTTGCAACTTCAACTTCTCATCTATGTTTTTATTACCTTTAGACCTGACTGTTCCAAAACACTCCTGTCTGGCCTTTCATGCTGTATACTCTGTAAACTTGAGGACAATCAGAAATCTGCTACCTGTGTAATAACCTGCACCAAACCCCGTTCATCCATCATTCCGAGGCTTACTGACTTAAATTGGCTCCCAGTTAAAGGATAATTCTCTTGTCCTCATTTTCAAATCCCTCAACAGCTTTATTTCTATCTCCATAATCTTCTCTAGCATCACAACCATTTGACATAATTGTGTTGTTCCAATTCTGGCTTCTTTAACATCCTCAATTTCAATCGCCTGGCCTATTTCGGCCATGCCTTCAGCTGCCAAAATACAAAGCTCTGGAATTCTCTTCCTTAAACTCTCCACCTCACTTTTCTCCTTTTGAGATACTCCTGAAACAGCCATTTTGACAAGGTTTGGTCAACCATCCTGATATCTCCTTGTATGGCTGGGTGTCAAATTACTTTTCTATTCATTATGGATTGTGGGCATCATTGGCTAGGCCAGCATATTTGCCTTTGAGAAGGTGGTAGTGAGTTTTCTTCTTGAACTGCTGTAGTTTTTGCAGTGTAGATACACCCACAGTGCTGTTGGGAGGGAGTTCCAGAAACAGTGAAGGAATGGTGATATATTTCCAAGTCAGGATGGTGAGTAACTTGGAGTGGAACCTCCAGGTGATAGTGTTCCCATGTGTCTGCTGTCCTTGGCTTTCTAGATGGTAGTGGTCATGGGTTTGAAAGGTGCCGCCGCTAAGGAGCCTTGGTATGTTGCTGCGGTGCATCTTGTAGATGGTACACACTTCTCCTACTGTTTGTCGATGGTGGAAGGAGGGATCGCGTGTTTGTGGAAGGGATGCCATTCAAATGGGCTGCTTTGTCCTGGATGGTGTAGAGTTTGAATATTAGAGCTGCATTCATCCAGGCAAGTGAAGATGCTCCTGACTTGTGCCCTGTAGATGCTAGAAAGGCTTTGTGGATTTAGGAGGTGAGTTATTCACTGCAGGATTCCTAGCTCTTGACCTGTTCTTGTAGCCACAATATTTATATTGCGAGTCCAGTTCAGTTTCTGGGCAATGATAACCCTAGGATGTTAATAGTGGGGATTCAGCAATGGTAATGCCATTGAAAGTCAAGGAGCAATGGCTAGAATTGCTCTTGTTGGAGATGGTCATTGCCCGGGACTTTTGTGGGATGAATGTTACTTCCATTTGTCAGCCGTAATCGGGTCTAGCTGCATTTGAACTTCAGTATCTGAGGAGTTGTGAATGGTGCTGAACATCAGCAAAAATCCCCAATTCTGACCTTATGATGGAAGAAAGGTCATTGATGAAACGGCTGAAGATGGTTGGAACTAGGACATTACCCTGAGGAACTCCTGCAGCGATGTCCTAGAACTGAGATGATTGACTTCCAACCACCACAACCATCTTCTTTTGTACTAGGTTTACCTCCAAGCAGCAGACGGTTTCCCTCCTAATTCCCATAGACTCCAGTTTTGCTAGGTGCCATACTTGGTCAAATGCTACCTCTATGTCAAGGGCAGTCACTCTCACCTCAGCTCTGGAATTTAACTCTTTTGACCATGTTTGGACCAAGGTTGTAATGAGGTCAGGAGCTCAGTGACTCTGGCAGAACCCAAACTGAGTGTTTGAGAGCAGATCTTTGCTAAAAGCAAGTGCTGCTTGATAGCACTGTCAAAACTTTATCAGTTTACTGATGATCAAGAGTTAACTGATGAGGTGGTAACTGACCTGGTTGAAGTGCGTACAGGATATACCTGGGCAATTTTCCATATTATCGGGTAGATGCCAGTGTAGTTGTATTGGATCAGCTTGGCTGGCGGGGTAGAAAGTTCTGGAACACAAGTCTTCGATACTATTGCCAAAATATTGGGCCCATAGTCTTTTCAGTATCTAGTTCCTTCAACCATTTCATTATATCATTTGGAGTGAATCAAAGTAGCTGTAGACTGGCATCTGTAATGCGGGAACATTCGGAGGAAGCAGAGATGGATTGTTCTCTTGGCATTTCTGGCTCAAGATTGTTCCAAATGGTTCAGCTTTATCTTTTTGCACTGATATGCTGGGCTCCTTCATCATTGAGGATGGGGATATTTGTGGAGCCCCCTCCTCCAGTAGATGTTTAGTTGTCCACCGTCATTCACAACTGGAAGAGCTTAGATCTGACCTGTTGGTTATGGAATTGCCTAGCTCTGTCTATTATTTTCTGCTTGTGCAGTTTGGCACGCAAGTAGTCCTGTGTTGCAGCTTCACCAGGTTTTTAGGTATGCACGTTGTTGCTCCTTGCATGCCCTCTGCACTCTTCTTTGAACCAGGGTAAATCCTCTGGCTTGGAGGTAATGGTAGAGTGGCGGATATGCCAGCCATGAAGTTACAGATTGTGTTTGAATACAGTTTTGCTACTGTTGATGGTCCACAGCACCTTGTGGATGCCCAGTCTTGAGGTGCTACATCTGTTTGAAGTCTATCCCATATTGCATGGTGGCAATGCAGGATTATTTACCCACTTACTGCGCAACCCACTGGATTGCAAGCTGAATCTTTCATGTTTGACAACTGGAAAATGGATTTTTGTTAGTCCCTGCATTTTACGCCGTTGAGACCACATGTGAAAGCATGGACCATATTTTTGAGGACGATAAACTGGATATTTTTAACTTAAAGAGATTTGTTATGAAGGCCACTGGGGATCGTTGATAGATCTCCCATGGGCTTCATGGAGTATGAGCTCCATTATTGAGCAGGCAGAGGCTTGCCCCATAGGAAGCATTCAGCAGGAGTGTTTAATTCTGTTAATTCTCCTGGACAATTGATGTAGGTCCAAAGGTCATAGAGTCAGAGGTTTACAGCATGGAAATAGGCCCTTCAGCCCAATTTGTCCATGCCGCCCTTTTTTTAAAAACTAAGTTAATCCCAATTGCCCGCATTTGGCCCATATCCCTCTATACCCATCGTACCCATGTAACTATCTAAATGCTTTTTAAAAGACAAAATTGTACCCGTCTCTAATACTACCTCTGGCAGCTTGTTCCAGACACTCACCACCTTCTGTGTGAAAAAATTGCCCCTCTGGACACTTTTGTATCTCTCCCCTCACCTTAAACCTATGCCCTCTAGTTTTAGACTCCCCTACCTTTGGGAAAAGATATTGACTATCTAGCTGATCTGTGCCCCTCATTATTTTATAGACCTCTATAAGATCACCCCTCAGCTTCCTGCGCTCCAGAGAAAGAAGTCCCAGTCTATTCAGCCTCTCCTTATAACTCAATCCATCAAGTCCTGGTAGCATCCGAGTAAATCTTTTCTGCACTCTTTCTAGTTTAATAATATCCTTTTCTATAATAGGGTGACCAGAATTGCACACAGTCTTCCAAGTGTGGCCTTACCAATATCTTGTACAACTTCAACAAGACATTCCAACTCCTGTATTCAATGTTCTGACTGATGAAACCAAGCATGCCGAATGCCTTCTTCACCACTCTGTCCACCTGTGACTCCACTTTCAAGGAGCTATGAACATGTACCACTAGATCTTTGTTCTGTAACTCTCCCCAACACCCTACCATTAACTGAGTAAGTCCTGCCCTGGTTCAATCTACCAAAATACATCACCTCGCATTTGTCTAAATTAAACTCCATCTGCCATTCATCAGCCCCATGGCCCAATTGATCAAGATCCCGTTGCAATTGGAGATAACTTTCTTCACTGTCCACTATGCCACCAATCGTGGTGTCATCTGCAAACTTACTAACCATGCCTCCTATATTCTCATCCAAATCATTAATATAAATAACAAATAACAGTGGGCCCAGCACTGATCCCTGAGGCACACCGCTGGTCACAGGCCTCCAGTTTGAAAAACAACTCTCTACAACCACCCTCATTTAGTTATCTCACCCTGGATCCCGTGAGATTTAACTTTATGCAACAACCTACCATGCGGTACCTTGTCAAAGGCCTTGCTAAAGTCCATGTAGACAACATCAGCTGCACTGCCCTCATCTACCTTCTCGGTTACCCCTTCAAAAACCTCACTCGAATTTGTGAGACATGATTTTCCATTCACAAAGCCATGCTGACTGTCCCTAAAGAGTCCTTGCATCTCTGAATGCCTGTAAATCCTGTCTCTCAAAATACCTTCCAACAATTTACCTGCCACAGATGTGAGGCTCACTGGCCTGTAGTTCCCAGGCTTTTCCCTGCAGCCCTTTTTAAACAAAGGCACAACATTTGCCACTCTCCAATCTTCAGGCACCTCACCCGTGACTATCGATGATTCAAATATCTCAGCTAGGGGACCCGCAATTTCCTCCCTAGCCTCCCACAATGTCCTGGGATACACTTCATCAGGTCCTGGGGATTTATCTACTTTGATGCGCTTTAAGACTTCCAGCACCTCCTTTTCTGTAATATGTACACTCCTCAAGACATCACTATTTATTTCCCCAAGTTCCCTAACACCCATGCTTTTCTCAACAGTAAATACTGATGAGAAATATTCATTTAGGATCTCGCCTATCTCTTGTGGATCCACACATAGATGACCTTGTTGATCCTTAAGAGGCCCTACTCTCTCCCTTGTTACTCTTTTGCCCTTTATGTATTTGTAGAAGCTCCTTGGATTCTCCTTTGCTTTATCTGCCAAAACAATCTCGTGACCCCTTTTTGCCCCCCGATTTCTCTCTTAACTCTACTCCTACACCCCCTATACTCTTCAAGGGATTCACTTGATCCCAGCTGCCTATGCATGTCATTTGCCTCTTTCTTCTTGACCAGGGCCTCAATATCCCGAGTCATCCAGGGTTCCCTACTTCTGCCAGCCTTGCCCTTCCCTCTAAGAGGAATGTGTTTACCCTGAACCCTGGTTAACACACTTTTGAAAGTGTGCCACTTACCAGATGTCCCTTTGCCTTCCCACAGACTCCCCAATTAACTTTTGAAAGTTCCTGCCTGATACCATCAAAAGGTGTTGAACTATCTAGCTGTAAGCCGTGGGACTGGTCTCTTTTTTGTTACACAATAAAGGGAGCTTGGTGATGGGAAATTGGCGTTTGGCTGAATTACTACATTGGCAATGAGGATTTTTTTTCCATCTCCCTCCTCAGGGCAACGTCCATAAGTCAAGAACTTTCTCAGGTAAGAAAAAGCCTTTATGCCTCTTTTCAGGAAAGTTGAACCCTATGACACCAGCGAGGAAGACAGGGTCCGGTTTACTGAGTGCGTGCGTTACTACTTCCTTGCTAACAGCATTGAAGGAGATGAAAAACGAAAGGGATATTGTTGATTGCATGCATGGCCCTGACTTTCAGTTTGATAAAAGTCTAACTTATCAGATGCCCCTGACTCAAAAACTTTCAATGAACTGGTGGACCAGGTGGAAAAACCACTATGACGCAATGCCCTCTGTAATCCTCCAGAGATACCACTTCAATATGGCTGGGAGAACTCGTGGGGAACTTGTCAGAGTTCTTGGCTAGGCTGCAGAATTTGGCTGAATATTGCAAATTTGGACCGGCTCTTAATGAAATGTTGCAAGACAGATTGGTATGTGGCATAATTGACCTCACCACCCAAAAGAAGCTGTTGTATTTAATCTGCTGGATAGAATTCCCTAGCTGGTAAACTGGCTTTCCTCGGGTGAACTTTTAGACATGTGTTTTCTCTTCAAGCTCACACCTACTTGTATCAAATTTCATAAGTTGTGCAAATATTTCTAAAATGTTTTTACCTGTGGGAGGGGCGAAATCAAACAATATTCCCTGTTTGCAGGAATTTGTCATATAATGCAATTTTATGAATACATTGACAGTAGCTTCACCACCTGTGATCCTGCTTAGAAATTTTGCTACATCACATTATATGCTCCAGAATTAAATTACCTGATAACATTTCTGTCCAAAATGATTTTTTTCTTTCTACAGCTGCTCATTTTGCATTAACTAACTACAGAAAAAATGTTAATGTATTTGAGAGGAAAAACTTCAACTTATCCTTATATCTTACCATTATATTTCTCACCAAATAGCTATGCAAATAGTAGTTTAGAAAATATAATTCTGTACCATTGAAAGATATTTAAAAATTTTATCTCGTGCACATTATTAAATGTCATCATACAGGTAACCCAAGTTATTTTAATCTTAAGTATTCACAATGGAGTTTGCTAAATGAACAAAATACGTATATTTTTAAAAAGATGCCGCCTTGTTGATTTGCTGTGATTATCAGCTGGAGAAATTTCTTTCAGTCAAAAGATCAATAAAATACATCTTGACTGCTTAGTTGCTCGAACCATTTTCATGATAGTTCTGTACTATAACCATGAATGGCCATGATTAAGAAGTTTGCAGATGCTAGGAAAATTAACCATGTGGTCAATAGTGAGAAATAAAACTTGATTATGGGACAATATCAATAGACCAGGAAAATGGGCAGAAAAGTGACAATGGAATTCAATCTGGAGAAGTGAGAGATAATGGATTTGGGGAGTGCAAGCATGGCAAGGGAATACACCAATGATAGGATACTGAGAAATATAGAGGAATCTCGGACTGTATGCCCAGAGTCCAGCAGGGCAGATAGATAACGTGGGTACGAAGGCACATGGGGCAGCATGGTGGCACAGTGGTTAGCACTGCTGCCTCATAGCACCAGGGACCCGGGTTCGATTCCTGGCTTGGGTCACTCTCTGTGGAGTTTGCATGTTCTCCCCATCGTGGGTTTTCTCTGGGTGCTCCGGTTTCCTCCCAGAGTCCAAAGATGTGCAGGTTATGTGCGTTGGCCATGCTAAAATTCTCCCTCAGTGTACCTGAACAGAGGGTGACGACGAGGGGATTTTCACAGTAACTTCATTACGATGTGAATGTAAGCCGACTTGTGACTAATACTTTAACTTTCCCTTATTGGCCGAGGCATAGAATATAAGAGCAGGAACGTTATGCTAGAACTTTTAAACACTAGTTAGACCATAGCTATGTACAGTTCTGGTCACCATAATTGCAGGAAGGATATGATTTCACCAGAGAAGGTAAAGAGGAGATTTATGAGGCTATTGTGAGGAATGGTGAATTTTACCAATGAACCAATGTTTGGATAGGCTGGGATTTTTTGTTGGGACAGAGGAGGCTGAGGGAAGGTTTAATCAAGGTGTATCAAAATGAAGGGCTTGAGTAAAGTAGTTCTAATAGAGTAGATATCAGCTTGGTATGGCTCCTGCTCTGCTCAAGACCGCAAGGAACTACAAAAGGTCGTGAATGTAGCCCAATCCATCATGCAAACCAGCCTCCCATCCATTGACTCTGTCTATACTTCCCGCTGCCTCGGCACAGCAGCCAGCATTATTAAGGACCCCACGCATCCCGGACATTCTCTCTTCCACCTTCTTCCGTCGGGAAAAAGATACAAAAGTCTGAGGTCACGTACCAACTGACTCGGGAACAGCTTCTTCCCTGCTGCTGTCAGACTTTTGAATAGACTTGCCTTGCATTAAGTTGATCATTCTCTACACCCTAGCTATGACTGTAACACTACATTCTGCACTCTCTCATTTCCTTCTCTATGAATGGTATGCTTTGTATAGCATGCAAGAAACAATACTTTTCACTGTTAATATATGTGACAATAATAAATCAAATTATAATCAAACAATAATAAATCAAAAGGGCGGCACGGTAGCACAGTGGTTAGCACTGCGGCTTCACAGCGCCAGGGACCTGGGTTCGATTTCCGGCTTGGGTCACTGTCTGTGTGGAGTTTGCACATTCTCCTCGTGTCTGCGTGGGTTTCCTCCGGGTGCTCCGGTTTCCTCCCACAGTCCAAAGATTAGGTTAGGTTGATTGGCCATGCTAAAATTGCCCCTTAGTGTCCTGAGATGCGTAGGTTAGAGGGATCAATGGGTAAATATGTTGAGATATGGGGGTAGGGCCTGGATGAGATTGTGGTCGGTGCAGACTCGATGGGCCAAATGGCCTGTTTCTGCACTGTAGGGTTTCTATGATGAAATTAAAGAAGCTCATAGAATTAAAGTAATTGGTAGAAGGATTAGAAGGTAATTGAGAAACTTTATTTCCAGAGGGTGATAGGACCTGAAACTCTAAGGGCAGTAGTGGCATAAATCTTCAACACATTTAAGAAAAAAATTTGAATATGTACTTGAAAAGTTTATTTACTATCACAAGTAGACTTACATTAACATTACAATGAAGTTACTGCAAAGTGCCATAACCTACATGGTTACGAACCAAGAGCTGGGAAGTGAGATAAAGCTGTATAGCTCTTCAGTCAGCACAAACATAATGGGCTGAATGGTCAATATTGCCATAAATTTTCTGTCTGTAAATATATTTAAAAAAATTATTTCCCAGGATGTGGGCATTGTTGGTTATGCCAGCATTTATTGCCCATCCCTAATTGCCTTTGGGAAGATGGTGATGGGCTACCTTCTTGAACCATTGCAGTTCATGGTGAGCATCTCGGTGGTACAGTGGTTAGCACTGCTGCCTCACAGCGCCAGGGACCTGGGTTGAATTGCGGCCTTGGGTGCCTGTCTCTGGAGTTCGCACATTCTCCCTGTGTCTGCGTGTCCAAAGATATACAGGGTAGGTGGATTGGCCACGGTAAATTGCCCCTTAGTGTTCAAAGATGTGTTGGTTAGATTGGCCATGGTGAATGGTGGGGTTACGGGGATGAGCCTACGTGGGGTGCTCTCAGAGAATTGGTGCAGACTCTATGGACTGAATGGCTTCCTTCTGCACTGATTCTATGAATCAGGTGCAGGTACACCCACAGTGCTGTTAGGAATGGAATTCCAGGATTTTGACACAGCAGCAGAAAAGGGACAGCGATTTATTTCCGAGTAAGAATTGTGTGTAGCTTGAAGGGGAACTTGCAGGTGGTAGTGTTCACATGCATTTACTGCCCTTGAACTTCCATGTGGTAAAGGTTGGAAGATGGTGTCAAAGGTGTCTTGGTGAGTTGCTGCAATGCATCATGTGTTTAATACACTTCTCCTACTATGCATTGGTGGTGGAGGGAGTGGAAGGGGTGCTGATCAAGCAGGCTGCTTCTTAACTGTTGTTGGAGCCACGCTCAGGCAACTGGAGAGTATTCCATCACACTCCTGACCGTGCCTTGTAAATGGTGGACTGGAGATGTCTTATTTTCTGCAGAATTTCAGCCTCTGACCTGCTTTTTTAGCCACAGTATTTATATGGCTAGTTCAGTTTCTGGTCACCTTCAGAATGTTGATCCTGGTGGAATTCAGCAATGGTTATGCCATTGAATGTCAAGGGAAGATGGTTAAGTTCTTTCTTGTTGGAGATGGTAATTGGCATTTCAGTGCTGCATGTGGACATGGATTATTTCAGTATCTGAGGAGTGTTGAATGGTACTGAATGCTGAGCAATCATGAGCAAACATCCCCATTTCTGACCTTATGATGGAGGGAATGCCAGTGATGAAACATTTGAAAATGGTTAGGTCAAGCATACTACCCTGAGGAACTCTTGCAGTGATGTCCTGGGGTTGAGATGATTGACCTTCAACTACCACAACCATTCTCCTTTGTGCCAGATTTTACTCCAGCCAGCGGATGATTTTCTCCTTGATTTCCATTGACTTCAGTTTTACTAGAAATCTTTGATGCTGTACTTGGTCAAATGCTACTATTAGGTCAAGGGTTGTCACTCTCGCCTCATCTCTTGAGTTCAGCTCTTTTGTACATGTTTGGACCAAGGCTGTAATGAGGTCAGGGTGGAACCCAAACTGAATGTCATTGAGCAGATTATGATGCAAGTGCTGCTTGATAGTACTGCTGATGACAACTTCCATCACTTTGTTGTTGATAGACTCATCTGGGGCAGTAATTTTGGCTGTGTTGGATTTGTCCTGCTTTTTCTGGATGGCAGAGCACGTGGGCAATTTTCCACATTGCTGGGCAGATATGAGTCTTCTAGCTGTACTGAAGCAAGTTTTCTGGGGATGCAACTAGTTCTGGAATACAAGCTTTAAGTACTACTGCCAGATTGTTGTCAGGGCCAAAAACCTTTGCAGTGTCCTATGCTTTTAGCTGTTTCATGATATCACATTGCCTGAATTGAATTGGCTGTTGATTGGCATCAATAATGGTGGAGACCTCGGGGAAAGACTGAGATAGATCATCTACTCGGCACTTTTAGTTGAAGTTGGGTGGTGATTCTTTAGCCTTGTCTTGTGCTGTGATGTGTTGGGCTCCCCTTGGGCTCATCATTATTTATGGAACGTTATGCTCTGGTTAGTTAAATGAACTGGCTCCCTTTCTTTATTCAATCCCCTCTGTTGATTAATCTAAAAGGTATCATTTCTTCACTCTCCACGGATGCTGTCAGACTTGCTGAGATTTTCCAACATTTCCTGTTCTTGTTTCAGATTCCAGCATCTGCAGTAATTTGCTTTTATCTTAAAATTTGTTAATTGCGAGTGATGACTTATGGGTCATTTTAAATTTTAATATCTAGTTGGCAGAAATGGAACACTTTCCTTATTGTTTTAATTTTATTTACAGTGACTACTTGTGGCAAGTCATGAATGATCTGAAACATGTAAGTGATCATTTAGGTTTAACAGTAAGTAAATATGGGCATGTGTAACTTTACAAAAGCATGAATGTGTTTTGCTATATTATTGTTTCTTAGTTAATTCAGCAGATTGAAATAAGCTTTCAAACCTCTGAAGATTCAAAGCATTTCCAGAAGATTTCTTAAATCCTAAGATATTTAGTAGACAAAGCGATTTCAGTTTTAAATGTCACAATCCAGGCAGCTCCACAAATTGTAATAAGAACTGAAGGGGTCTATTGGTACTGGTGCTGCTCCATG
Organism: Mustelus asterias; assembly: GCF_964213995.1. Taxonomy (NCBI): domain Eukaryota; kingdom Metazoa; phylum Chordata; class Chondrichthyes; order Carcharhiniformes; family Triakidae; genus Mustelus; species Mustelus asterias. Next base: position 50,831,710 of record NC_135804.1, on the reverse strand, counting down.
CAAACAGGATGGTAACTATCCTGAAATGTTGGGGAAAAGCTTATCATCCAATCCGGCTCACATCCACTTCAGAAAGGCCTACCCTGGAATCACAAGGTGCCTGCCTGAATCAGGTCCTTTATAGCATACAAATTGGCTGAACTGAACACTGCCTGCACGATCTCACCTGGAGTTCCAGCTGCCTGATTTCCGTTCATATGTACAATATTCATTTTCCCTGAAGCAGTGGGAAAAATGAACCTTAAATATTGGAAGAACAAAAACAGTACCACAAATATCATCTTACTCACCGCTGCTCCAGTTCAGAGATGCAGTCCCTCACTCCATTCCTTCTGCCAAAGCCACAACTTGAGTTACAAGATCCTGTTTCCGAAGCTTTGACTCCAACTCCCTGTCCAGCATCCTGCCTCCAAAAGCACTGACTTCAAAAATACAGTATGTTACCTGCTAGTGTAACAGATGTTACCTGCTAGTGTAACAGACCAAATGGCAAATTTGCATGAATCACCAAGATTCCTTCTTGCCATTTATGTTAACCATGTGCACAGGAAAGGGAGGGGGGCACAAATCAAACAGCTGTTCCTGAAATTAACGCACCCATCCAGTTTAACTTTAATGGCCCAAATTTTGTTTCTAAATATATGAGGGACTTTTATATTTAAACTGTGTACCATTATGACCAGTCGAGAAGTGAGGTTAACCTGGATGGGATTCCCTTTGGTGGGAACTATCTTGGTACAAGCCCACAATCTGATAAAGGCATGGACGAGTGCCTCAGTTCTCCAACATTTGATTGGGATAGCCCCAAATTATTATCCCTCAGGCCAGGAAAGATGAACTGGCTCCCTTTCTTTATTCAACCCCTCTGTTGACCGCAACACGATTATTCTAAAAAGGATCTTTTCCTTCACAGTTCCCTTTTCCCAGTCCCAATATTTATATTTTAAAGGAGCCAATTTAAACAGGCTTTCTTGAGTTAAAGATAATGAGTTTATTAGCTTCTAAAAGCAAGAAAATGATATAACACATACATGTACATTCGTACAGATAAGTGAGGATTGAGTCCTAAGTAAGTAAATACAGATATACGAAAACACAAATGTGCACACACACACACCAGCTTTTCAGCTGCCTTTTATCCCGGTCTTTGCATATTCCTGGAAGGTGAAACCCTCAAATCTGTCTTGACATTGCACACAGGATATTTCTTGTTGAGGTGATACTCATGGACCCGTATCTTCCATTGTCTCCAATGGAGATGGCAATTTGTTTCTGTATGTTTTAGAAGTATCTTTGCTTGGAAACAGGATATGGCTCCATTGTCTCTCTCAGTATCATACAGCAGCAATTCAGCCAGCGACTGACTTTACATCTGCAACCGTCTTTGGCTTTTATATCAATTTACAAAAAAACTCGTCTTTTTCAAAGACATAATTTGGTGTTTTTCTTTCATTATTATGACAGTATGCTTCTTCACTTGTTGCTGGACCAACTGTTCAGGAATTCGGATGAAGTTGAAAATGGAAATCACTTTTTTTCATTGAGGAAATATTTTAAAACTACACCAATTAACTTTAAAGTTTACAGGTTTATATTTTGGAAGTATTGTTATGTTTAAAATGTTTTCCTTGCCAATTATTGATAAATTGCAGAAAGAACGACTTCCAACTTTATTGTGGAATTTTTAATGCAAGTTAACTGTCTAAATTCTTGATCCCAAAACAGAAAATTTGCTGGCAGTTTCATCTTGTACAAAAATAGAGAAATAGTTTTGTGGGAGAAAATAGGCTAGTAAATTTAACAAAATACACATTTTATTTACTACTATACATATTTTTCCTTATTTATAGTCACGTTGCCAATTTGATTGTCGCAATTAAGCAGTATATATATATCCAATGCTTAAACTTTTTGTATTTGAATGGGGCTCATTATTTTAGTATAGAAGAACACTTGCATGGATAGTTAGATGCAGTGCTGAACTTAGAATTGCAACCTGGGTCCATGAACAGACTTAATTGAGATGCATGTTCGCTGCATACTTCAAAGGTTATAAGTGATTGCAAATAAGTTGACTTTCAGAATGTTGCAGATGAGAACTCTGGAGAAGCATTTTTGAGAGAAGTATTTTTGATGACTGCTTCTGCTGGAGATCTTATTATAGTGATACAAAGGCTATTTTTATTGTTGGCTTTAATATGTAACTAACATACATACAATGGATATATTTGAAGATGGTCTTGAGAAATGTGGAAACTCACAATCTGCAAGACACTGGTAGTTTAAAAAAACAAATTAGTAGTAAATTTGACTAATACTGCCTTATTTCAAGACGGTGTAATTAC